>NW_027526335.1:18428519-18494219 GCF_048455015.1 Haemaphysalis longicornis | reverse complement strand
CTGCTCATAATGAAAGTAGCTTGGGCTTGTTTTGCCCAATTCCTCAGCAGCAGTTATTTTCCCGGGGGGTTGCTCGGAGGCGATTAGTGAATGAGCCAACACTCACCGATTGCACCAACGGAGCACAGGACGAGGAGAATCACGATGCACCAAATGATGTCCCTGTTCATGAAGCGCTCCAGCTTGCTGCGCTTGTACCTGGGGCCGTTGTTGTTGAGCATTGCCTTGGTCTCAAAGCCTGGACAGAGAGCAGCCTCGTTGTTACAAGAGCCACTGAAGAAACAATGCAGAGAATGCATGCACACGCGGGCACCAAATTCCCTTTTTCCTTTTTTTCCATCCCATGTCACATTGCCAACGTCCGAGCCATGCAGCTGACTTACCAGCATACACAACGATTCCTTCGATGAAGTCTGCATTCTTGAGAACGCAGTCTCGGAGAAGTAGGTTGTCAGAGGTGACAGGCACTTTCTCGCCACTGGGATGGCAGCTGGAAGAACGTTAATAGGGCAACATAAACCTCCTTTCTAAGCACAGCACTCCCTTAGCATGCTGTTATGAGAACATAGCAGAGTACAAGTGCAGCAATCCTAAGCTATTTTTTGTCAGTCATTCGTCAGCTGTGAACGTGCACGGTGAAAACTGCACATAACATAACCGCTTGAAGTGCAAGACCGCATATTACGTAGATTCTGTGAACGTCGGCTTACTTACCATAGAACCCTATGTATGAATACTGCTTAAAACACATTCACCCGAAGCACAGTGCCAGTTATAACATTGTTTTTAAGGGGCCTGCTGATAAACAGGAACAGATGGCACGTCATTTCAGCATTAAAAGAAAAGCAAAAGAAAACAAGGAGCAATAGGTCACTTGACATGGCTTCTCTCCCCTCTAATACGGCTGCGGAAAAAAAAATAATAACAACGCAGTCGCTCTCTTTGAAGTCCCGTGATAACTCCACCGCCCTCTCCCACTTGCACTGATAACCAGCAGGACATGGTGCCGATAAGCAACCGCTGTTTGCATTGCCAGCAAGCACATACTACAAAAGTAAGGCAGGTTCTAATCTCATTGTACTGGCAGTATCGGCCGGCCTTTTGCTGCTATAGCATCTGCTCTAATAAGTGCCTAGAAGCGATAAGCACCCACTGTCGAAACAAAGCTGATGCGAAAAAAGAAACAAACATTGTCTACGTTCATAAGTGGTGCCTGGTCGAGTAATGGTAAATATAGTATCACTAAGTATACGCTGACTTAGTGGTTCCAGGTAAATGCAGAGTGCTTGAAAGGTACACTGAGCATGTGGCCTTGGTAAGTGCCATGCCCTGGTTATAGTGTGGTTCCACTCATGGTGAGCACATAGAAATCTACACTGTACATGTGTTTGGAATGCTGTCATGTCCACTTGCAATAAAGTTTGTTTTTACTGGGATAGTACCTGTTGTAGCAAAACTGTTTATAGTTTATATTGAACAAAAGAAGTATATTATATCTCTTATTTGTGGTGACTTTGTCAGCGAATGATATTAATTAGTCAGGCACATTTACCTTCTGCTTGCAAGGCATTGCAAAGAATGTGTACATGTTGCATGTACAGTTCTTGTGTAATATTTATGTGTTTCCTTGAGCTGTTTCTTCACTAGCCTGAAACTCATGCACATTTCTCTAGGCTTCCGAAGGGTAATGGCAAGCAAAATAAAGCCAAATTTTTAAATGTTTTAAAAAAATTTAAAAAAAATTAAAAAAAAATGAACACCAAGTGAGCTACGTACAAAAAAGCATGCTTTCAAACAGGCAAATTCTTTCAAGCCCTTGGACATGCTCAAAAACTTATAAACACCTATTAAAAGCCAGAACAATAATTATTTCCACTGAAACACTACTTCTGGCAAACGAATTCATGCCCGTTCATAGAAAATGTTTCTCCACAAATAATGAACTTATCACTAATTTCTTGTTGTCAGTTGATTGTTTATGCAAACGCCAAAGAATAATGAAAAAGACGCAACATGAAATTTCTTTTTCTTTGAGCCTCTTATACCAGTATCCTCGGCAGACAACACAGATTAGTCAAAATAGTACTAAAAAAAGTGATGTGTTTTTCCGCCTCAACAAGAACTAAAAAGAGAGAAAAACTCTATTCGTATTAACGCCCACATTCCAGACAAGCAGGCAAGCTTTGAAAAAAGGTGTATTGCTTTAGATGCATTAGCCAGCCATGAAATGTTTTGTGCAAAGATAAAATTTTGCACACATAAGATGTTCCAGTGAACACCGATGTGCCTCTTGTTTCCGTCTGATTAGCTCCCAAGGGAAAATGTCCTGAGCAGGTGTTCAGCCTCAGCGTACTCACATGAATCCATGAAACCTGTAGAGCTTGCAGTTGGGTGGGTCACATTCAATGGTGCTCGTAAATGACAGCGGATGGAAGGTGTCACTCTGCGCCAGGAGAGAAGGAAGACCGTAATTAGTACACCCCCATATCGGTACCAGGACACAAGACACCTAAGTGAGTGCTGATGATGACCCAGCACACCCCAAAGACACCAAAGCTAAGAACAATGCATAAACTAGCAAATTACTTACACCACGGGTTAACAAAAGTGTGAGCATAGGTACAGTGCAGTGGAATTTCAAATGAAACACAGAAACACAAGGTATGCACTCTTTTAACCATTCATAGATGTGCTTAGACGCACACAGAACCAAAGCTTGTGCCTGGAAAATTTATTCCACAAAGCAACAGCAGATAGGGGACTGGGGGGCTGGGGGGAGGGAGGGGGGGGAAGTATTAAAATTACCAGCATGCTGAATCATGAAAGGGGCATTAAAATAAATTATATACCTGTAGTATCCAAAGCACTGCATGATTTTGTGGAAGTTTCAGCAACTACACTACGTCTTAAGTCTTCAAAAGCCTACAGACTGTTGGCAATGTCTATACAGAAATCATCTCAGATAAGAACAACCTTTGTAGCCAGCAGCTGTTCATTACAGAGACTTTGTTGATCCTCTGACAGGCGTTTGTAGCCGGCCCACATAACATGATCCCCGTCAGTTAACCGGCTGGGAGTGCGAATCAAGCAGCACATGCCAAATGCCCCCATATCGTTGACAATGCAACTTTTCGATACTGTTCAATTGAAAAGTGCTGTACTTTCAATGGTTCAACAAAGCAAGGCCCAGATTACAAGCTGCCCCTCCAGCAGTTTTTTCCCTCAGAGCCCTAATTGCATTGTATTTTGGGTAGATGTTTTTCTTCTGCACCCTGTGGCAAGAACAGAAACGAGCCACCTTCGATCCGAGTGCCTTGAAACCTCCCAGGAAAAATGACGGGAGGGCATTCTCACATGGTCGGCATATCCCCGGACCACCTGCCGCTGCTTGAGGTTCGTCTCGCCATCCAAGTTTGCCGTCTCGATGTAGCAGAGGCCCTGGTCGTCGCTCGAGCGCAGCAGCAGGATGTCGGCAGGAATGACCTCGTTGCAGGACAGGTGGACAATGTCGCCCACCCGCACATGCTTCCACAGGGTCTTCACGTAGCGCCCACTCTGCCTGCACAGGGGAAGACGAGGGAAGCAGGCGTGAAACCATGTCCATTAAAGGCCCAATAGTCATGCACCCTCCACAAGTCTGTCGCAGTGGGCATTTGTGGGGTTAGCAGGACCTTTTGTGTGTGAAAAATTAGCATGCTGTCGCATCCTTTTGAGCAGCACGGCTAAAGAGCTGCCAGGTGCTGTCTCCAATGGTACCTTTGGTGCACTGCTTCAGTGCGTATTTAAGCAACTCAAGCCTGCGCAAAGCGCACACTTCATTAGGGAAACTTTTGAGACCGCTTGCATTTTCTTGCCAGCTAGTTCAACACCATGCAATGGAACTCCAGAGTTTTGATGTTTGCTACTACTAGAGTTAAGTGCTGGTCGTTTAGATGAAAGACAGTTTTAACTACATATTTAAAAACTGGAAGCACCTTTAAAATGCGAACCCTGGTCCTTCACAAAAGCATTTTTTTCCCCCCAAGCACAAAAATGGAGGTTCTCAAATAATAGTGTATTTTGTTAAATGTATACAATTCACATATCTAAACATGTAATCTTATGTACGACAACCAAGGAGAGGGCAAATGAGATTACAAGAGTGGATATGAAAATTGGAACACGGTTAACAGTGGTCAATGTGCACGTGATGGAGTTCTGCGATCTCCCTCTAGGAACATTCTCCCCCTCCTTGTAGCCCACTTTTTCCATACACAAGACATACCGCCACCCCTGGTCTCCGCAAATTTTATTCATTCACTAATTTAGGCTTAATCTGGTTAGTATTGTTTCCAGCCATAACCACGCTCCACAGGTTATACAGCATCGGAAACACAATGCGATTTCATGTGCATTGGCATTATTGCAGAAAATAAATGAGGGACAAGATTGTTCGCTTCATGGTTTTCGTATCAACATGGAACGCAAGAACAATGAGCACTCACTTTGCACATTGATATTACTTTTCTGTCGTTCCATGTAAGCTTAGCGTTCCTCTTAAAAGGCATTTGTTCTATTTGTTGAACTGCAATGAGCTGCAATATAGGTGTCACAGCATTGTACAACCTAAAGAAATAGTCATGGAGAGATGCAACACGACATTTCGAGCAAATGCACGTAAGGGATCTTAAAGATATACACGTACTGCACTTCCCTGTTGATACGTCAGTACAGAAATTCTGAGACAGGGAAGTCAGAACAGGAGTGAACCAAGTGAATGAATACACGTATACTGGCCAGGTTCCCTCTTTTTTCCTTAAAAGTGAGTGAAGAAACTGAATTTCAGCATTCCTTTTTAATTTCACGCTGCAACTTCCCCATTCAAACTGTTATCAAGGAAGACAACGGCACTGATTCGCGTTCAAGTAAATTCAGCCTTTCAGTCGATTTTGACCTCGCCTCACTGGCGTCGTAGCCTAAGTGAACAAGCTCATATCGTTTACGTTAGGGAGGGAGGATGCCCACTGCAAGAGAACTAATCAAGTCCGTTCCCCACAGTGGCCGGTCGCTGAGCAGAGCATGCTAGGTTCGCTGCTTCAGTCGGGCTTTCTTCAGCAGTTTACGTCTTAAGAGTGTCATTCTCAATGCAAGGAGGCAGGCGGGTGACCAAGCCACCTCCTCCACCCAACAGCCTGTAGGCTCGATGGACAGGTGCACGTCTAAAGCAGGTGCCCGGTTCCAGCTGCAGAGGCTGCCAAATTTACCGGCTACTTTGTACCGCCTGCCTTTGCTCACTAAACCCTCGCTAATGCGACGCCAAATGCATCCACGCATCCCGAACGCAGCTCCTGCGCGAGGGGGTACATACGGGCGCCCGGCCGAGAAGCTCCGTTATTTAAAGGCGAAAGTGCGGGGGTCGGCCCAGCGCTATTTCGGGTCCCATGCCCGCGGGCGGCCACTCAATCTCGTACCACTGCGAACGAACCGCGGCGCAGGCGGCCACCTGCGAAATAGCCCAGGAGCGGAGCCCCGCCGGAGAATGCACGGCCGCCAAGATGTACGCGCCCATCAATCACGCCCGCCCAGCGGCTCATTTCGCGGCCTGTAGACAACCAGACGCCTGCCTTCCAAGGGCCGACGCCCTTGTTTTCTAAAACTACGGCCATAACTCTGCCTCGTAAGACCTGTCGGGCCACACAACGAAGCGTAGGAGGCTCTGATCGTCAAATATGTGAGCCGATCGCCTGAAGCCGCGGTTAGGCGGCGCCGACGGGAGAGAAACGAACGACAGTGAAACGCGAACGAGCGATACCACGTACAGAACATAGAACATAGAACTAGAACAGTATACTAGTACGGCGGAAAAGAAAAAGGACTTGTGGTTCTAGAGCGCGCGGGTCCATCCCCTATCACCTCCAGCCGTCATCTCAGCAAGGCACACAAAATCACCCGAACTGAACTAAATAACAGCAAAAATGAACCTAAAATGGACTAAATATAGCGTACGCATATTCTAATAGGCATTCCGCAACCAGCACGGCCACCAATTTGCTGTCCTTCTAGGAAGCCAAAACCGACCTAAAAAGGACAAAACCACCATAATTGAAAAAAAAAAAAAAAAGAAAAGAAGAAAGAGAGAAAGAAAAACAAAACGCACTAAATGCGGAAACAACCACGGTGTAAAAAATACTTAACGAAAGTAGCCGAAACCGACATAAACGAGAAAAAAACCCACAAAAACGTAGAAAAAAAACTGTGGTTGATTCCTCTGTCATAGGAATCTGTAAAAAACGAAAGTAAAATTGGCAGCGAAATGTGCAGCTGAGCAAGATTTACGGGACGGCGGCTGCCTTGTGGATGTGCTTGGCGAGCGACGTCCTGCTGGCGATCGCTTCGGCAAAGGTGTACTGGCGTCATTCCCGTGTCGGATATGACATCAGTGAAATCTCGGTGCATTCCGGCATAAAACTTTCACGTCAAAATATAAAACCCGAAAACGAACAACACCAAGTATAACGTACTCTTTAGTACTAAATGTTGCTTCCCCGCAAGAAGACCCTGAGTGCAGGGGTGCACCCTTTACAGGCCGCTTGCTTCGTTGTACTGGCATCACTTCTGTGACGGATATAACGTCAGCGAAATCTTCATGTATCCGGGAATAAAACACTTTCGTGTTAAAAAACTGTAGCTGCGTAGTTGAATTAAAGGGAACAAAATTATGCGAAATTACTTTTATAATGACAAAGATGCCATAAATTGATTTTATCCATGATACAAATGTTATCGAGTAGAACAAACAATTAAAAACTAAAGACTTTACGGCATTCGAGCTCGGGTTCACAAGATCGCTATCTAGAAGCGAAACCACTACACTTTTTTTCTTTCTTTTCGAAACCATAACACCGCAAAACAAGACAGTCTAGTTAAGTTAAAGAACTTTATTTGGCTGTGCCCGCTAGGAAACGCCAATACGCCCCCTTCCCATCTCTCTCTCTGTAACGGTATATATATCATTGGGCAACGGTGCATATACCGTGCTTACGCACCTATAAGGGGTCTGCAACAGATCGTCTTGTGAATGGCTCTCAATGAACGAAAAATCCGATACCGGCATCGGAAGCCATATGACTCTCACCCCACATGTATAGCAAGCATTCCGCCTTCCATAGCGCGGGAACGACTATATTATATATATATATATATATATATATATATATATATATATATATATATATATATATATATATATATATATATAGAAAATAAGGGTTGGCAGTCGAGAAAACCTCGGAAAGCAAAGGGGAGGATGTGGTAGATCATTGAAACAGATTAAGAATTTGGCGCTGAATGGCGCCAAACCGAATGGCGCTGGCTACCGAATGGCGCTGGCTACCACCCCCAAGCATAGGAAACAAACATACCTAACATAAATACCCCAGAAAGTGAATGGGAAAATCGCCCCGCCGGTAGCGTAGTGGTTATCGCACCAGACCGGTATTCTGGAGGTCGTGGGTTCGGATCCCACCTGGCGGGCATTTTTTCTTCACTTTCTTTCTTTCTTTCCAAATTCTTAATCTGTTTCAATGATCTACCACATCCTCCCCTTTGCTTTCCGAGGTTTTCTCGACTGCCAACCCTTATTTTCTGTGTTATTTTCAACGAGCCCCTCATTTCCTATTCTGATTCGCTATATATATATATATATATATATATATATATATATATATATATATATATATATATATATATATATATATATATATATATATATATATATATTGCAGGTGTGCACACAGTGACAAGGACACCACCGGGCCAAGCCGCCTCGCCAGGTGCTACGCGGGTCCGGGGCGCGCCGCAAGCGGAGAAGCCGGGAGCAATGACTCAGGCGTCCGTCGTCGCAGTGACAACACACATATCCGCCTGACCCGGCGACGACCGCATCACATCGCCTGACCCACCGCATCGATCGACGGCCGTGGGCGTTCACCCACGGTCGCCGGCAGCACGCCTTCGGAGAAGAGTACAAACTGAGGCACGGAGGTGCACGAACGCGACCGAGCACGCTCGCTAATGCCGCAGTGATAAGTCTCTATCCAGCCTGAGACCGCCTGAGAGTCATGTGGCAACGACACGGCAGTCGTTGCCACGTGACTCGTATATACGATGAAGCTTCAACGTAAATGTCTCGAGGAGTCGTGAACGCGGTTCACAGATGTATAACGCCCACGTTCATTTACACCAACCAGGTGGCGACCACTGCTACAATACGATGATTCAACCAACAGCACAGCAGCTTACTCCACGCACCCCCCTTTCCCTCTGAAAATGTTCCAATGAGCCCGAAGCCGAGTATCCCTGGCGATTAAAATGCAACAACCGCACACGATACCAAGACCGCGTCTCCCGCTAAACCCATTTTTTTAACAAGTTGCAGATAAAGAATGAAAAGCATTTCTGAGACATTTCTACACAATTAAAAAAAAGGGAAGTGGGGCGATAATTTCCGGCTACCCGCACGTAGTGACGTCTATTTGAGTTTTCTGTATTTTTATACGTCGGTTAGCCGGACTGCCGGTCAGGCAAATAGTTTCTGGCCACCATGTACCCTAGTTTGTGCAAACCTGGCATTGTCACCGTTCCTCAAACGTTAGTTGCCGATTCCAAAAAAGAAAAAAACTCAGGTGTTAATCCACTCCATAAGAATGGATGACCAGCGAAGCCGCATAGGAACAGCCCAAACCCTCGACACCCAATGACTAAGCACAGGAGAGAGCTGTGGGGATGTGTCCAGTTCCGAGAAAAATTAACAGCAGAATTTTAATCTTCACCCTATACATATTCCTGACACAGCCAAAGCTGGCACCGAGAAATTCAAGCGCACGCAATGGGTGAACTGTCATCAAGACACTCCGTCGGTGACTCCAACGTGGATATCTCCAAACGAAACAAGTATAGCAGCTCACCCAGTCCATGTGGGAAGAGTTTGGCCAGCCGACATTCCCGTATCGCATGGTGCGCGGAGCCTTTATTATTCCTCCGCAACTTGTAAGTTGCATAATTGTGCATGAGCCAGGGGCTGTTTATGTTAACGGACGGACACAAGAAGTCTCGCCATCCTTGCCATATACACACTCGCTGTAAAAGAGTATAGGGATGTAAAAGAGCTGCAGCGAAATCTACAGCTGAGCAAGATTTGCGGGTCGGCGGCTGTCTTGTGGGTGTGCTTGGCGAGCGACATCCTGCTGGCGGGTCGCTCCGGAAAAGGTGTACTGGCGTCATTTCCGAGACGGATATGACGTCAGCGAAATCTTGGGGTATCCCGGCATAAAACACTTTCGTGTTAAAATATAAAACCCGAAAACGAACAATCCTAAGTATAACGAACTCTTTAGTACTAACAGTTGCTTTCCCACAAGAAGACCCTGTGTGCAGGGGTGCACCCTTTACAGGCCGCTTGCTTTGCTGTACAGGCTTCACTTCCATGACGGATATGACGTCACTGAAAGCTTTGCGTATCCGGGAATAAAACACAAATTCCGTGTTAAAATGACACATGAGCGAGATAATACTATACAAGGAGAGCGACAGGCTCCCGATCAGGAAGGACGCGAGAGAAAGAGACACCATGATCTTTCCAAAAGCTGTTCCCGCTAGAAGGGGTCTTAGGCATTCGCTCAATTGTAAGCAGTCAGAGGCAAGAAAGCGTAAATGGATAAAACTCCCACCTCCCCTCGCGGGAACCCCTGTGTAGATGCGACGCATAGGGGGCTCACGTTGCAGCGTTGGACAGCGGAGGAACGGCGCTAGAACGATGGAGCGGAGCGGCGCAGGCACCGCGTTTTATAGCGCGCATAACGGTGAGGGAACGCGCCGGCGCCAGTGCGCTTGCCGCGGCTATGACGCAACACAATCCAACACATATCACTTTAATCCAATCCAATCCAAGCCAATCCATTCGAATCCAATCCAATGCCCCTCGCGAGAGAGTGTTCGCTATCGGAGAGGAGAGGGGGGAGCGGCGGAGAGTGCAGCTCACGCGGCGAGGATAATGGGGGAGGGGCGGACGCCGACAACAACGCCGACGCCGGATGCAGGGACAAGGCGAGTGAATGAGATGCAGTCGCATCTAATAAAAGAGCCACTCTAGATTTTACGGACACTTTCTTGTTCAGCGAGACATGCAGATATACATTCAGAAAGCGTCGCCTTTGTACACGAAATGCTGGAGGAGGTGGATGAATGTAACCATCGTGGACAAATTGTCAGTGCATGCTGATCCTAGCCCCCAAAAAGAAATCCGGGGTAGAATTAGTACTTGTTAAGCAGCACTCGGCAAGAGTTTTCAAGTAATGAGTAGCAACTGTTACCACTGTCACTGAAGATAATTGTATGCAACTAGAGCGTGCTGTTGGTGACCAATCAGAGGGCAGGAACTTGACGCGCTCAACATGAGCCCCCGCGAAGAGACGCTTAACGCATTAGCTGACCATTCTTACTCGGAACCTTGCATAAATTTCTTGATCAGCCTGGCTTTGACGCTTCGGGGCAGTCAGCATACCTCGCACGCTGTAATCGACTATGCTACTCTGGGACAACCCAAGATACTACGCCGCAAAGGTGGCCCCCAATCGTCTGCATTCGGGCCGATTCGGCGGTTCGGCATACAAATCACAGCAGCGTAATAGATAGTGTCAATGAAAAAAAAAAAAAAAAAAACGCGTGCAAGACAAGTTCTTCTCGTTCTTTTTTTTTTTATTGCGTTCTACGCAAACCCTTTTTCGCCGCCGTTTCATGCATACGTATTCAAGACAAATACAGGAAATCAATGCGTCGAACTGAACGACGACGACTTGCACAAACCTGGCGCAAACGGATTTCCCCCCCCCCCCCCCCCCCCCTTCCTATCCGCACGTTTGTGCGAAGCGGATGGCAGAGCAAAACGCCAGCAGCAGCAACAACCCGCAAGCCGATGACCCGCAGCACACATCCTCCAGCCGGGACAATAAACAGTCCATTTCCCAGCGGCTTACACGGGCTGCCCGCTAAAAGACGGCGATACGAAGGAAGCCGTAAGCTCATACGCGCGGCATAGGTACATGCGGGAAGCTGGAAAGGCGTATGCCGACCTGCGAGCGACACGAAGCGCGTCGTTGGCCGCATTTTGGGCGGCCGCCGTGGTGCGCCCGGAATCTCGACCTAGCGTGCGCGACGGACTGAGTCGCAGCCCTTGGCGCCAAAGCAAACCGTCGCGGCCATTCCCCACCATTCCCCTGAGCGGAATGTCAGCCGTCCTTTTAAACGACATCATCCTCGTGTTCCCGTGACCTTAACACATGCACGCCACTCCTCTGTCTTTCTATTTCTACGCTGACTCAACGGGGAAACACGTCTGTGACGCTTCATGTGTCACACCTTCGCCGAATATGGAAATGTTAATACGGCCTTCGCATTTCCATACGACCGCTTATGCTGCCTCCAAAAAAGAAATGTCTCCTTAGCAATGCTCCAGCGCACAGTAGTGAAGGCGATATTACAGGGCGCCGGCGTATAGCGTTCCCTGTAGGAAATGCATGGGGCCTTATGGAAGTATGTAACCGCAGAAAATGCCATCCTCGCGATACACGTGTTTGGTAGTTAAGCCTATTTTAGAGGGACTCAGTGCTCACGTCTCATGAAGGTATACACGGGGTCTCATGAAGGCCTTTCTACGTCCATATCGAACTGCTTATATTTCCTATAAAAATGTTTTCCAGCAGTGAAGTTGTGTATCGTAGTGAAGTCGACTTTAGAAATGCTGGGTGTATACAGCAGAGTGGCTCACGAATTTGTCCCATAACTCCCGCTTCGAGGGAAGTTTCCGCAATTCTCTTTTTACAGCGAAGCTGTTTGCCTCTCGTTGGTTGGAAAATTTCGTGTCGTAAACAGAAAACCCAGGCAGGACCCAGCAGTTCTCGCCTAAGACGCAGAGCGCATGCGTCAGGCTAATCGGGCATACAGCATGGGGCTCAGTATTCGATCACTTAAGAAAAAAAAACACAAAACAAGCATCAGGACTAGCGTCACTGAACAGAGCAATTCTTGCCCTAGCACGCCGAGCGCACGCGTCAGGCTAGGCACGACCCAGAATTTGCCGCCAGGGGAGCCTAGTGCAAGTGACAAGCCCGCCGAGACAACGAGGTACATTTCATACCCTCCCCCATCAGCAAGTGTAGTTATTTACAAAAGCTGCGCTGGACGTCCTCTTTCGCAGGGCGGGATGGAGACTTTTTTTTTTTTTTTTTGAAATATTAATATGTATCCACACTTTTCCGCAGTTTTAGTTCGCCACGGTCGCCGTTAATGTATACAGCACAGGGTTACTGGCTTTCATCGCTGACCTTTGGGGCTTGTTTTAAGAGCGAAGCTCTTTAGCAAATCGTAATTTTTTGTGCCCGCAGTTAAAAATACCAAGCAATTGCCAAGCGCGCCAACGTAAGCGCGGGCCTCGCAGCGACCGCCCGGCAGTTAATAAAAGCAAGGAAATACCCAGCGCTTCTGTGTGCCTGCGTCGCGATGACCGCCCAGCGTCCCCTGCGCACGTTTTTCAAGCCAAGCATACCCACTTAGGGAGATTAGCCAATTATGCGGCAACCGCCCGGCAGTTTAAAAAAAAACAAGAAAACGCCGAGCGCTAGTGTGCGCGTCGTGTGCCATATATGTGTGTGTGCCATCGGCGCACGTTTGTAAGCCAAGCATACCCACTTGAGAGATTGGCCAATATTGGCCACACACACAAAAAAAGAAAGACTCCATCGTTCGCCGTAATCATGGCAACACTTGCTCGGAACGAGAAAGACCCGCCACAGTGTACGCCCCTCCAAGGTGATGTCCAATGATTATCACTCCTAAAAAAATGAGGGAAGCTCACACTTATATCAACAATGTTAAAGTGAAGGTCGTTGCAGAAGCGAAGAAGCAAATCGGCTGGAATCGTGGACTTAAACCGTCGTGAAGGTTGTGTACAGCTTCGCTACCTTCAAGCGTTAGTGTGAGCTTCCTTCATTTTTTTTCCCTTACTTATCGCCCTCTCTTTTTGATCCCTTAATTTTTCCATAAGCAGGGCAGCCACGTGAATAAAAAATCTCCCAACCTTCAAAGCGAGTGGTTTATTCTAGATCCTCACTAAGTTTGCTGCGCCCCCAAAGAAAACATACACAGTAGGAAAGGGCTGCGCTGCGCTGCACGAACGGGACAACACTTCCTTCAGTAGCGAGAGCAATTCGTGCAGTCGTGATACTTCCGGTCGGCTGAACGCTTCCGGTTGCAGCACTGGAAACGCGCTTGGCCGAAAGGAGCTCGCACAAAAAAGAATGACTACCTTTATATATATATATATATATATATATATATATATATATATATATATATATATATATATATATATATATATATATATCGCTGCTGCGTTCGAAGTAACGTTTTGTTACATTGCAGCGCGGCCTAGGACGAAACGAAGAAACATTGTACTAATGACAATGTTTCGAATTGCGCAAGACAAATGATGGACTGGTAAGCATCAGGCATCTTCTAGCAATTATCAAGGGCTCCGAATTAACCAACCTCACATTGTCAGCGTTCCGCTGTATCCGCTTCCTTACGACCTGCACGTCTGTACACAGAAAACTGGGTAGGGATAGACAGCGCCGCGCGGCAGCACCCTAAGCGCGGGATAGGGCGAGAGAGAGAGTGCCGTCGAACGCGACACAGTCGCTCCCGCCGACAATCACGAGAACACCACCGGCCGGAAAGATGCGGCAGTTTCGAGCATTCCTTTGGACTTCGCCACAGTCAATCGGGTACGTTTTGTTTCCATGATGTCTGTGCAACCCAATGAAACCGAAACAGTTTCACTGGCTGATTCGCCCCCATAGGAATAGCTCGGTCTTCCAATGTTTTAGGGCTCAGGCTGTCGGCGTCTCCTGTCGTCGTCTCATGTCGTCATGGTAAATCAAGTTGTCAAACGATGGTGACAAAACAAGTGTCTTATGAATAAAACCAGTTCACAATAAACTAACATGATTTAAACTAGTTTAAAATGCGGGAATAATCAGGATTTATTTGCATTAATACCAAAAAATAATTCAATTCCGTCTGAAAATTGGTTTTAAATGCAGGTTTTCTCCTGTACAGCATACTTCGTAGTATGCTGCGGCGCGTCACACGAAGACAACTTACGGCCACTGCCTCTCATTTAATTGCTGAAGTCCGGTCCAACGCAAAAGACGGCGCCGCGGCCTTATCAAGCGAGAGACTGCTCCTCCCACCGGCGCTTCTCCGGCGCCCAATCAGCGCGCGCCTTGTGGAGAGAGAGAGAGAGAGAGAGAGAGAGAGAGAGAGAGAGAGAGAGAGAGAGAGAGAGTTACACTCCTTGAATACACTTATAGACTGCATTTTTCGCCCCTCCACAGGTTTCAAGTCAGTGGACATGGCCGGGGATTTTTTTTCTTTTGGCCAGCCATTCATCACAGCCCATATTACCACGTGGGTAACTGCGGCCCACCAGACCGTACGTCCGCAAAGACTATGGGGCATGCTATCCAATGTGTGGGCACTTGCATGTGGTGCGACACAGCAGACGACGACGAAGCGCGTTGGCTTGCGGCTCGTGCTTTGGGTTGCGCTCCACCTTGCCAACTACCGTTACCTTGCCTCGTCTTACCTCACATCGCCAGTTTGGCACATCATCTAATAAATAGCTCTCTATCCCTGTTTCCCAAGGCGCAAGAGCAAGGCTTCAAAGGGAAGGGTGCTGCTTAAAGCCACGGCGGCGCACACATTTACGGTCGGAATATACCCCGCACGCACGGGACGGAAGCGCTGCGGTAAAACGGCGCCGGAGACTCAACAGGGCCGTTGTTCGGCCCGTGAGCGGCCTAACTGCGGTGCGCAGACGTGTTTACAGAAGGCGTGGTGCCGTGGTGTGCTCAGGGCGGAACCAGCGCGCAAACTGCGCTTTTCCCTCGGACCACGCCACAGGGAGCTGCAGCTTCTGCGTCTTTTATTATTATTTTTGTCCATTTTTCCCCGCTTTTACACGGTGCGATACGCTCTCAAAAATAATTAAATAAAGCGAAGAGAATGCTGTCCCATTGGCTCGTACCGAGCTGACATTGCCGAAACTTTGCGTAACATCCCGCTGAACACGGACCTCGAAACTTTTTCCGGACAACTGCTCGTCCAGTTTTCGGCTCCAGGACTCTCTTCGGGCGTTTGGGGGCGGATGGGGTAAATGACTTGCCATTTCCTCCTGCGCATACGGTGCCACGGACAGGAGCGACCTCAAATGATTTATTCGTGCCATATTCCGAAACGTTCATGTCCATGGGCGGAAGAAAGCAGGAGGAAAACACGAGATCGAAGGACAATTGACACGCCGATGGCGCCGTGGCTGACAAGCCATTGTCCTTCTATTCAGTGTGTCTATGCACGCGTGTTAACCCCCTCCCCTCCCCCCACAGCTCCAGATGATTCAACGCATCCGCATACAGCGGACCAATGCATGGGTGTGCTACATGTGAGAGGAACTTCATACACAGTTTTGTCTATGCAGCCGACGAACCTGAGCTTGCTTGTCCCACTAAAGCTGTTTGTTTTTGTTTTGCTTTGTTTGCGGATCTTTAGCCATTCGCCATTATTCTCCGGCGAACGCCAGAGTGAGTTCGGATCCCAAGTGCCAGACCCACTCGCATCTGCCGTACAAAGCACAGTACGAATACTCACTCCCACTCCTCGTCTCTCTGCGAAGAGCAGCCCGTATGTAGACGGCATTAGTGGAACAAGCCGTGACGCGTGCACAGGCTAGGTGCCAAGTTTCGAAGTCGAGGTGTCATCACACCTGCTCCTTTGATAGCCTGAGATGAAAAAAAAAAAAAGACTACCCCAATACAGAACACGAGAAATGAGGAAAAACGATCAAATTAAAAGAAAATGCTCTGAGAACGCACCGCGAGCGTATTATCTGATAACCGGCCTCAAACTCCACTTATGCGGCCCGCTTTTCGCAGTACGAGTGCTCCCCGCCCAATACTTGTTTCGGATCGCTATCTAGCAGGTGTCCTCCCTATTGTCTCCGATGTCGAAATCACCCGCATGCGAGCTCGGTGAAGCTCCGACTGTGTAGTGCAATTAAAACAAACCAGACCAGCCTCGTGCGCGTTCGCCGACGGCGCAGAAACACTAAAGAAAAAGAATAAAGCAATAAAACGGCCTGGCGGACACGCGATCTATTCTCGGCATTTGACAGCCTCGTCGATAGCAGCTGCGCATCTCGCGCCCATGCACGACCCCTCCACGCGAAGTACTCCACTCGTCACACTGCAGCTGCCTGCATGCACCCGAAGGCCAGGCCGCCCGTACTTTAACGACTGCTGCAGAGGCCCGTCGAAATAAAACGCGCACCTGCGAAAAAACTTCAAGAACCAAGTGGTGCAGGTGGCGTGTGAAGGTGCTCGCATATCCCAACGGTGCCAAATGAGGAGGAGATATCCCAAGCAGACGTTTGTAATACGTTGCATTCTTCGCTGAGTACCCTCACAGTAGGACCACGAAAATGCAGATTTGGAGGAAGCAACACCTTTCATCGTTATAACAGCGTAAATGGGGATGATCGGTCGAACAGAATTCTGAAAAACCCAAAAAATAAGAAAAATAGAAAAGTAAAATTTTCACAAAAGTGATCTGACAATATCGACAATATCTGACAATATACACATCCCGAAACAACCGAACCCTAAACAAACAAAGCCCGCGAAACAACGTTGGAAATACGAATAGAAAATAACGTAAACAGACAAACTCTGCAGTCCGCCTTGCATCTTCGCAGGGAACTTCATCGAAAGGCACTTCATCGCTATGCATCACTGGCGAAAAGGAACAAAAGAAAACTTAAAAAATGCCAGGGAAGCTTGCACTCATGCGCAAGTCTTGAATTGCGAAGCTGTTTTAGGTAAGCATTGACGGACACACATGTACCATGCCCTGCCTTTCGGATCGCGGCCTCTTCCTCAGCAATGCCAACTATCCGCTGCCGGGCCATGCCGAGAACTGCGAAGACGCTGCGCGCGAGGTCTCTTGTACGATACTGAGCGCATGCGCACGCTCCTCTCGACTGTTGCGACATCTGCACGACGCCTGCGCGATAGCGTTCCTCGCGGGGAGTTCACGGCGCGCACGAACCCCGAACTTACGGCCAGTAACAACAGCTCCGCTGTTAAAAGAATAAAACAGTGAAACGTCTCTCGCTACTCATAGCCATATTTGGCTGCAGAGAACTCGCACTCCAGGCAAGCGGCATCAGAAAGCTACGCATTGGTAGACAATTCTCTCAATTTCTGTAGCCTTTTTTTTTCCTAGCCTCGACTCCCCTCACCACTAGCTGTTTCCGGACTTGCAGCCATTCAAGCCCCTTTCTTACGACTACACATCTTTGAACTACCTCCGACACCACTTTAGTCAATCGCTTACGGCCGAGACAACAGCAGTGCGTAACGAGTCATGCCGCGGTACGACACTAGCACCCACGCTGTCAGTTCAATTGGTAAAACTATTCGCATGCCTACTTCCTTCATTCATACCCGCCGCGGTGGCTCAGTGGCTAAGGCGTTGCGCTGCTGAGCACAGGTCGCGGGTTCGATTCCCGGCCGCGGCGGCCGCTTTTCTAGCTGATGGAGGCGAAAAGCGAAAACGCCCGTGTGTACGATATTTCGGCGCACGTTACAGAACCTCAGGTGGTCAAAATTAACCCGTAGCCCTCCACTACGGCGCGCCTCATCACCTGCGTTGCGTCGGTGCGTTAAACCCTACAATCAAATTTCTTCATTCATGCATCTACAAAGTGCTACTAGCAAAGGACACAACCTCCCGGTTCTGCCCTCAGCATCGCGAAGCTCTGACGTTCCAACGATCCATGTGTCGCTCGGGAAGCGGGTAATGCGAGGCTGCAGGAGCCACGGGAGTTCGAGGACCTCGACACATAAAAATACCAGGTCGCTGCACGCCAGGTGAGGAAGAGGATGTCGACCGGCTGTTTACGGCTCGCGACTGCAGTGCTCGTCAAGCAGCGAGACAGCAACGGCCGGTGCAGTGACGACAACTTCCCGTTGCTTCCATCACCCGGCAACAGACAAGGCAGCTCAGATAGATGAAAGCGACATATACAGTAACGAACAGTGTCCTTGGTTACTCCGAGTGTAATCACCGGATCCGGGCAAAACACCGAGGTCGAGTAAACAATTCGCGCCGCAGACAGCGGGCTCCCAGCCGTTGGCAGTTTCATTCCGGTAATCGGGCACCGCGAAGGTCAAACCGAACGGGACAGTGCACGGCGACCCGTCCTCTCCGTTTCGCATGCCGCTCGGTGCAAAGCGGCAAACAGATGTGGCCTGTGATAAGAGGCGGCTACACAGCACGTACCCGCAGTCTATCATAACCGCATACCTGCCGCCACAAACGCACATGCCGACCTTATCGCAGCGGAACGGACACTTTGTCAAAAGGCCACAACCAGTCGGAGTGCCGGCACAGCCGTCACCGTCACGGGGAAACCTCCATACCTTTTTTTCTAGTAGCGCTCTGCGCAAGCGCTACTTTCACTCCCAGCGACCGATCCGCCATTATAGGGGGCAAAATGTAAACAAACCAAACGACGCCATATTGGATTAGCCAGTTGCGAAAGCCCAGTCAGCTAAGTGCTTCTCCGTTTTTTTGAGTCCTGCAAGCAGCAGACCGGTAGGCGCTACGGCTGCCATCGAAAAATTTCTCAGCCACGAAAACTATGCGTTGCGCCTGAGACGGCTTTCTGAACTGCGCAAGGCAGGCGAGAAAAAACTAGGCGTGGTGGTGGTGGTAACACGCATCTATTTTATGTACAAGGGATACAAAGACACCATGTTACGCTTTATCGAATTTTGGTGTCTAGGGGAGAGGGATTAGGTGTTCTTCTATAATACCTAAGTGTGGTTCGGGCGGTCGCCGCAAGAGGGCTACGCTACTGGAAAAACGTTAAAAGCAGTGCCTTCACCTAACCCGGTATTCCCCAAACGCCCAATTCCTCGCGAACAGCAAGTGCATCCATGGACATTTTTACTTGAGAATGATTTCATCAGTTCAGTTTTAATGCGGAGCATCTCTTGCTCGAGGGATGTCACTTGTCCGTGCCCCGTCCGCAGCGCCTCTGATGATGATTGTGGCAGGATGCCCCTAGGGATTGGCCAACCAAAAAATCCATCACGAGATAGCTTCGCGTTCAACCACCGTCGTCAACTTCCCGTAGGGGAACCGCTGAAGAAGAAGGAGAAGAAGATAAAGGTGCGAAGAGAAGGGCGTGTACGTTGCTCTCAGCCGGTGCACCAACGTCAACAACCTTTACCTCACCAACGCTTAGATGCGAAGCATCTATTGCTCGGGGGCATGTCACTTGTCCGTGCCCCGTCCGCAGGGCCTCTGATGATTATTGTGGCAGGAGAAATAAAAATATTCTCTCTCTCTCTCTCTCTCTCTCTCTCTCTCTCTCTCTCTCTCTCTCTCTCTCTCTCTCTCTCTCGTGATGGATTCTTTGGTTGGCCAATCTCTAGGGACATCCTGCCGCATCCTGCTACAATCATCATCAGAGGCGCTGCGGACGGGGCACGGACAAGTGACATCCCCCGAGCAAGAGATGCTTCACATCTAAGCGTTGGTGAGGTAAAGGTTGTTGACAGTGGTGCACCGGCTGAGAGCAATGAGATAGCTTCGCGTTCAACCACCGTCGTCATCTTCCCGTAGGGGAACCGCTGAAGAAGAAGAAGGAGAAGAAGACAAAGCTGCGAAGAGGAGGGCGTGTACGTTGCTAATCCATCACGACATAGCTTCGCGTTAAACCACCGTCGTCATCTTCCCGTAGGGGAACCGCCGAAGAAGAAGAATAAGAAGAAGACAAAGCTGCGAAGAGGAGGGCGTGTACATTGCTCTCAGCCGGTGCACCAACGTCAACAACATTTACCTCACCAACGCTGACAAAGACTACCGATTCTACCACAGAGACAACATCGACAAGAACATGATAGACGAGTTTCGGCGCCTCGAGAACCACCGCCTACTCACCGTCACACAACAGTACTTGCGTGCCTTTGCCACCGGTGTGGACCCGGACGCGGAATTCCCTCTGGCGCTACTAAACACCAGATCACTCAACATAACGGCAACACAATAGAACCACACGGAACCCCCATGATGCTTCGCATCCTCATCAGGGTTCCCCAGGGGAAGATGGTATAAGTTTTTAATATATACTTTTATGTTTTGCCTTGTGAGGCCGGTGTATAAAGTTGATAACCCTGACATCATTAGTTCAGTCTCAGTTCTTCTTCTTAGTTTTTTTTTTTTATTATTTCCTTTGACCAGTTACCCCAGGTTACAATTATAGCGATTATACGTGTTGTGGAGATGCATAACATCATGCGGTTGGTGTTGTTGGTCTTTTGTAGTTCTTTCTTGGCTCTGTGACTTCGGAGCCTACAGATAACTTGTTTAGGGTCTTATATATCCTTTTATATAAACAAGATACAACTCTGCTGCAAGTATCGTTAGGGGGTGGCAAGGCCCCGCGAGCAGGACCCTTAAGACAGAAGATGGATGCTTCGACTTCGGATTCCGTTTTCAGCCTGAGACGTTTATTAGCAGAATCTAGGGTAAGGGGAACAGAAGTAGGTAAGAAAGAATGCTGCAGGCATCCATCACAATGCAAGCGTCCATTCGGAGCGGGCGGCGAGGAAGCGCCGTGCTCACATTTCAGCATTCGAGGAAGCGCTCTGCACACAACACACACACACACACAATGACCCCGCAGGTCATAGCACGTATATAAACAACGGCGCCGTGGAATCCTCAGGGCAGCACACGCCCTTTCTGTGATACCGGAGGCTCCTCTGAAGGGGCTCACGGCGATCACCATAGGTGTCGCGTGACGGGAACCAACCGCTTCACCTAAATTCATTAAGGAAGGAACTCCGTCTACGTGAGGCGCCGATGCTTCCCTCTTCCGTTTTTCGTGTTGGCTGCCTACAATAAAATGCAATAGTTGGTGCTGTGGGGTGCGCGGGAAAGAATGCTTACGCATTGAAACAAAGAAGTCGTGGCACAGCGATCATCAAGAGCGCAATGCTGCCGACGTCGTCAGAGCAGCTAGTCAGTCGTCAACGTTAGCAGTCTGCAGCCCGGAGCGTGAACTGACAGGTGCAAGGTCGGCCAGACCATGGCAACGCTCGGCAGCACAGCGACGCATATCTGAAGCCGCCGAACAAGGTGGAAGGCAACAAGTTTGTGAGCTTCGCGGAACTGGCGGCATGCGGCCGGTTAGACCGCCTTGGCATCATATACCACCGAGGCCTATTTCCCCCCCTACTTCCCAGAAATGGCGTTCGCTACAAAAGAATGCACCAACTGAAATTACTGAAGCGCGGTGAAGAGATACAAGGATAATTTGATACGGGTTCGAGCGGAGCAATTTGCTCACTGAAGCAAAAACTGACGCCTAAAGGATGTGGTTCTGAAACGCTGCATTAAGTATTTTTCCCGCGGTTTAAAGTTAGTGTCCCGTATTCGGGTCCGCCAAACTCGCTGCAAGCTGCAAGAATCAGTCCATCAGGCACAGGCCTTGTAACTGCGTCCTTGCGGGAGTTCGGACAGTGATATGTTGGTTGGTTGGTTGGTTGGTTCCCTATGTCATGGCGCGTACCCACGCGGGGGATTGGCCAAGAGGCTGCCTGTAATAATTAGGCTGTGATCCGGTTTATTTTAGAGAGAAAGAAAAAAAAAGAAGTACGAGAAAAAACATTGAGAGCAGAAAAAGAAATCTTTGGATAGAACAGGATTGTCAGGAAAAAAACTTGCGAATGCCACGCAACCACGAAAGCCTCACTTTCTTCTTTTACTCGAGTGTCCGGTCGCTGCACTTACTGTATTTAGAGTCTTCGTGGCAGAGCGTTTATGAACATTTTGTGCACTTTGTCTTGGGCCGCAGGATTCATACGGTTCGAACTCGGATCCACTGCTTGACTACCCTGACTTCACCAGTAGTGACGCCACAACCAGCACTCACATCACCTTCAGTCACGTTCTCCCTGGAGACGTCAAATCCGCGGCACGGCGTCACATCCTGTCATGTCGTTACACGCGTCTTCAAGCACCAGCCTACTCGCCCATGACGCGCAGTACACCGTGTGAACTTCCGGTGGCCACGAACGGTCTTCAAGGGCCTTGAAGCTGCCTTGTATTTCGCACTCCCGCACACGTTTTACTTTCACAACGCCTGCTGCACCACTACCGGAACTAACAAGCCATAAACGCACTTTTGCCGCTACATTTTGCATTACATTGCATGTCTATAAAAAGTGCTTTGCACAAACAGCACTTCACTTTTTTTGAAGTTCGAACAAGTTTTCATTCCATCATATTTCTTAATTCAAGGAAGAAGAGGAGGCTTCAATTTCCTCCTCCTCTTCTTGCTTGAATTAGGAAATATCGAACGAAAGAAAAAAAAATGGTAGACACAAATTCATACATTTCTTGTTTGCAGATTTATTGCTGCTTTCATGAAGATATTTATTGTTTTTGGGGGGAATTCTGGTTCATTTCCGACAACAAGCAACCACTAGGCTAAACTCCGCTTCTGACTCGATGTAGCAAGTGCGTATTAAAATTTAAGAGTCGCAAGACCGAACGACGAAACCGCCAGAAAATCGCGAAACACGGCGGGTTTGGTAAATGCGGTGCTATGAGGTAAACTGGCCGGAGACCGCATTCTATTGACGCTGTCATGCGAGCGACGGTGCGCGGAGGGACGAACGAGGGTGCTTTTGAACACCGGTGAAGGAAGAAGCAGAAGAAGAAGAAGAAGAAGGAACAGCAGGAGGATGAGGGGGAGGGGGAGGCGACGAAGAAGCAGCAGGGAGAGGAGGAGGAGGACACTAGCAACTGTGCGCAGGGTCAGCATAGAAGGAGCGCCTGCACGCAAATGCGCCCATGCATCAGTGGCCAAGATAGAAACAAAGGCAAAGCGTAAAGTATCGCGACACGCACGAAAACCGGACGAGTGAAAGCAGGAAGAGAAGATGCAGTGGGAAGACTGGCTTCTGCAGCGTGTAGTTTTCGTTTTGTGGCGCCACACCACCGACAGACGTGGCGCCACCACCAGACATTTCCCGGCTCTTCTCTCAACATCTTCGCCCGCGGAAAGCGCCAGCCCGGTGGGAATGTGTTTTTCGCAGATAAGTGGATAAGAGAGCCAGGAACGGGTTTCCACTGCCAAAGGGGGCACGGTTCCTGCTTTCGTTGACCTTTAAGGGACTTACGCGCGGCGTCCATCAACGGCGTCGCTTGCATACGCAAACAGGCCACAAACCCGGACGACCGACCGGCGGGCCGGAAAGCGACAGGTATAAACACAGCCTGGATGGGGACGACGGGTAAAGGGCCGAGCGACTCCGAATTCGCCTCGTCGCCTTCCCTCGTATGAAGAGAATCCGAAACATCCATTTCTTCACTTAGTGCTATATTTTTCTCTCTCTTTGTTCGCCTGTTTTACGGATCTGCTCTGCCCAATAATGCCCAAATAAGAAAAGCTGCTTCTGGGTGCCTCCTCCGCGCATAGTAAACAGGCAACCAAACCACGAGGAGGCTGGAATACAAATGAGCTGGCCCAATACGGCGAGCTCGACAGGTAGAAGCTCGAACAATACGACATGGCGGACAGGTGAATCGATTAAATGTCGCGCCCAAGCTCGACATTACGCCAAGCAAGCGCACGCACGCACACACAGCACGTGCGGGGGCGAGCATATTACCCGAAAAACAGCGCCGTGCTGAGTTTCCAACAGAACTGACACATTACAAAGTCAATGTGGTCCAAATTAATCGGTAGCCACTTAATAGGAACCGGTCGGAGCCCAGCACGCGTACTACCCGGATATTTCAGCTAAAAAAATCAATAAAAGATAAAAAAAGTTCCATACCGGTAATAATATTAAGAACAATGACTGTAGGGAGGGAGGGAGGAAGGGAAAGACGTCGGTTTACTCGCGCGAAACCATTGTTTTAAACGTGCGAGGCGTACATTCCCCACCCTATATACATAATAAAAAAAACGGAAGAAAACTAAGCTGCACAACAGGCATCATTATTCCAAGGCAACAAAAGATAAGTGGAATGCAATTACGCATGCCCATTTTATTTATCACGTTAGCTACTGCAACGCTGCACAATTTACAGACACGTTGGCCCGCAGTTTAGAGACAGCATTCACACGGACATTAAGGCAAGCTTCGCACGACGCGGAGCCAAGCGCGAACTCCGTCTTCCGTCACGCAGCGCGAATATTACCACAAGAGATGAGGAGAAAATGCCCTCTACTCCACTGCGGAGGGCCACGGAACCCGCAGGTATGGTAACTCGTTCCATCAGAGCGCGTAATAACAAACGACGCGCAGCATAGCGTCACCGTCCCACACGGGTGTGAAACGAGGGGCACGTAACGAAGCCGTCGACAAGCTCCGAGACGCGTTATCCCGTCCTGCAGTGAACACCGCTTTCTGGCAGCGGTAGCATCTCTGCTGCCCTTTGTATCGCCCGTGCAGCAATAAAGACATCCCCAACCTTTTTGTTCGTTTCCTGGCGTCGCAGCTGGGGTGGTATTCTCGTGTTTGCCCGATTTGAAAGCGTCCGTTTTGGGCCCGTTTTATTGTGACGTACTTCCCGTTGTGCGTCACTGTTCTTGTAAACCCATTTTAAACTATCTTTTGCGTGTTGATTGTTCCGGCCGCGAACCATCAAAAAGGCGACGAAAAATCGTCTCCTCCAAATCGTCTGCTCCGAGAAGCCGCGGCTCATAGCTCGGCCGTGCTTGCGTGGCGTCACATCCGGATGTTCGCTTTTAGCCAATCAGGGCTTGCTCAAAACAGACACTTTTGAAACGGACACAAAACGGACAAAACACGAGAATACCGCACCCGGTGAAATACGGCTTACTATAACTGGGTTATAAGCCTGCAGCTCGGTCGTTGTTAACGCAGCGGAAAAGGGCCACTAAATTTTGCTGCGATGATGGTGAATAGAGCGGAAAGATCGGAAGCTCTGAGTGTTAACCAGTGTAGGCTAACCCGTCATTCTTTCCTCTCGTTTCATTATTTTATTTTGCGAAAGAAAAAAAAAAAAAACTCTAGAGCTACAAACAAGCTAATTGGAGCAAATGCAATGAAAACCAATAGTTGGTTTATGTAATTCTATATAACAATCAAAACTATATTGTTTCATTATAATACAAAATTTACTGCCGTGACACAGAATGCATAAGTATTGCGCTTTATTAGAACACAAAAACAATTCACGGCACCGATGGTCACAACAGCGCATGCCGTCGTGCCTTTTACACCGTCTACGCGAGGCTTGCTTTTCTTCTGGGAAAGCCAGTGCGAGTTCGGTCGGCGAAGTACCGCGAACTTTACCGGAAAATCGAAGCAGTTCGTGCTGCTGCACTGACAACTCCACTTTAGCCGGCGCAGCCAAGCATTAAATTCGCACATATTAAAAGGTCTTGGGAGTTGAAACTAGCCAAAGCGAATACACGAACACAGTTTTCAGTTGTCGTTTTTTTTTTTTTTTTTTTTGAAATTTCAAAGCAAAACTTCAAAATATTGAAACGAAACTTCGAAATTTCGGAACATACTTCGAAATTTAGAACGAAACTCTGAATCCCATAAAAATTTCGAAATTTCGCAAACAAATCCGTTTTCTTTTTTTTTTTCAATTATTGAAAATTTTGTTTTTCCTTGGCGTTGCGAAACAGTGAATCGAAAACAAAATTCCCTTTTTTTTGCGCTATTTCTTGGCCTTGACGACAGTATCCCCTTAAAATATTCATTTTCTAATTGCTGTTTTCCCTACCCCGTAGTGCATCGCGTTCTCTTGATAAGGCAAAGGACCAAGAAGAGCAAGGGCGAGGCTACATTCCGCATCGTGCCGTAATGGCCTCCCAGCTGGGAGAATGAAAACAACCAGCGCTCGCTAACCAACGTCCAAGCGTCCCCTCCGTGCTGACCAAATATGGGCAAAGAGTGGAACAACAGCGCAGACACGTGGAGATGGGCGGAGCTGCCGCCCGAACAAAGCTCGAAAGGGGGATTGCACCCGTTGCGCAATGCCAGCCTAGAAAGCGAAACAAGGATGAAATAGGTGGAGAGAGGGCGGGGAGCGATACTTTAAAAGCGAGAGAGGTAAAGACAAAACGGCCACGACGGCCGAGACTACGCGTCCGGTTCAACGGAGAGAAGACCTTGGCGGCGACGTGCGGTTGCGACAGCGCTCGCGAGGCGGGACTACGCGGGCGGAATCCGCGTTGACGACGGGCCGGCCTCAGGGTCGACGACAGCCCACAAAAAGAAGGCCGAATCGCACGCGTGGCGTGCGCTGCAAGCGGGGACGTTGCAGCAGCGGCAGCAGCGCGGAGAACGATTTAGCCGCGCGGGAGGGGCCCGCAGGAAATGGTCATCACGAGGCGACGGGACGGTAACCCCCCTTGAGAGTCCCGCACACGCACACGCGTTTCCTTTCGCACGCGCGAAACATTGGGGGGCTTTTATTGGCGCTCCAAAGCGTGTTCCACGCTCTCGGAACAGACGACTGATGGCACCTGGAATGACCCGTAGGCTCAATGACGCGCTCAGACGCAAGAGGCAACACACTTTATGTCCTTGCTGTACAGTTCACGGCCGAAAGCGGTTGTCAAGAGTTCCCAGTGTCTTGCACACGCACGAAACATCTTGTAACAGGAGGCCATCGCAGCGTGTGGGACTCGGCTGCACTCGGATTGGCAAGATCTGAGATAAACTCGGCCGCAGATTCCTGCAGCTTACGTACTTGTTAACCACTAACACCAAAAAGGTTTTTCATCAAAGTACGTACGTATGTATATTATAGGGCAAGGGGTGGGTCGTAGAAAAGAATGGGTTATTTAGACAGGGGCAAGGAGCTCCTCTAGGCCCTAAGTTTTTTTTTTTTTTTGTTATGGATCCTTTGCTGTATATTTTCGCACATTTGCGTTTCGACGACAGTTACGGCAGCTTTAAAAACGAGACGAGCGCGCTGAGTTCGGCTTAATTTAAGAAAGGCGACGACGCACCCCAAAGACAAGGGCAAAAAAAAAAAAAAAAACTCAATCCGTGCACTCAACATGCCACTTTCCTCAGTGCATGTACCTTGATACATTCATGCAGCACCACGTGCGATTGCCGACGCTGTAGGAAACAAAGCTGCTGCAGCGCTCGGGTTTTTCCCCAAAGACACGAAGGAAACGCCGAGCCGTGCCGCGGCAACCGAGCGTCCGTTTTCTGCCGGCGCTACAACCTTCGATTCCCACGTCAGGATCACGACGGGGGCGAAAGGCAACGGCGGACGCGAACAGCGCCGTCGATGCAGACACGCGTCCGAAAACATGAGGGATGCCAGGAGCTACAATAGATACGCAGCCTCGGACGCGTGCCTCGGTCGATAACGCTCCCCCTAGATTCAACGAGAGCGTACGCAATCCCATCACACTCGGCCGAGCACGGAGTTCCGCGTCGGCGACACGTCTCCTGAACTGAAGAGCCACTCCCGCCTAAGAAAAAATAAAATAAAATAAAAGTTTGTCCTCATCCTCTTCCTCCCGATAAAGCAGGAAAGTTACACTGGCACGGCGCGATCGAAGCAGGCACTCAGATATGTGGATGGGCGGCTCGCTGCTTGCGGCTCGCTGACGCAACCGCGGAGAGGAAGGTCGGCAGCCGCTTTCAATATAGAGGGGCGCACCTGTTGCGCCACGGGTCGCAATTATTACGCAGGGCGCTGGCTCTCGCGTCAGACGAGCGGAGGGTGCAATGGTTCCGCTATTCGAGGACACCGACGGGATCAGCGTCCACGCCCGACTTGTTGTGAGTTAGCCGAGTACGCGGGAGAAGACGTCATGCCCGATATGACGCGCACAGAGGCATCGGCAGGACGAAGCGCGCCCCGCTGTCGATGCCGGTGTTCGAGGCGCGGCCGACGGCTAGCATTAGCGAGAACAATGGAGGAGGCGCGTCGAGGGTCAACCAGGTGCAGATGCGCGACGGATGCGACCATGTTCCGCCAGCGCTTCCTCCCTCGAGAACAAGGTCGCAGCCGCCTCTGGTAATGCGCTAACACGAATCCTGCGACGGAAGTCCCGCCGAGGGAACGCTCGGCGCCGCGTCGAATCGTGCTCTCGCTCTGTCCGTTCTTACGCAGTTGACTATCCTGTTCCCAGTCGCGCAAGGAAACGTTGCGACAGCGGGAAGCGCACACTGTTCGCCGTACAAAGAGAAGGCTACATTAGAGAGCAGAGAGTTTTAGCAGTCCGCCTGTTCCGTCGTGTACGTAGTTACCGTGTTGACCTGGACCCGTCTGCGCCTGCGCGCGCGGAAGGGCGAGGAAGCGCACCCCACCGTGACGAATGCGGGGACATGGCGAAGGCCGGCCCGCGGAACTAATTCCCCTACCGCGACGAATGTCCAAGTTTCCGGACGAGACCCGGTCAACAAGGTAACTACGTACACGACGGAACAGACGGGCTGCTAAAACTCTCGATTATTAAACAATTCTGATATGAAGAGACATTTCAACGAACGTTTTAATTGCCTTAAAAAAGAAGGCACAACGTTTCTCGCCAGTACTGGCTTGCTATTTTCGCCACTAGCTGAATAACGTAGCACATACAGTTCTGTAGCTCGCGATTCGCGCGGATACCACTGTTCCTTCGGTATTCGGTGCCTGAAAATAATCACGAACCTACCTGTGATCATTGTCCGTGGATCGATTTGTAAGTGCATTCTGGTATCACGGCCACCCGTTAGAGCAGAGAACTTCCTGCGGTACAACGGACACACCCGCTGGTCGAAGTGCTTCGCATGCATGGGGCCCGTTAACGATACATGTGCTCGCGGTCCCCTGTTCGCTTTCCACTGCCTTTCCCGCTGTACATGTCGCAACCGCAAAGTTTATTTCATTATTTGCTCCAATGTCGGATTTTGATTTAAAGGATGCTACTGCAGGACTGGGCCATTATCTTCCGAATGTATATTCATTCCATTTAATATTTATAAGTGCTAGACTTTCCTATCTATAAGAAACAAAAAAACGGTTCATTTTCCTGCGGCCGAGCACTGGCGAAACTGGGCCTCTGTTCGTCCCCCCGCACCATACGGCTTCGCATCAGCCAACAGCGGCGTAAAGTGTGAAGGAAATAAGCGATTTCAACTACTAGTACGAATACCAACTACCCCGCACTGATTATTTCAGCCTTGACGGTAGCACGCGTCGTCTTGCACGCCTCTTGGAGGTCGCTGCAGCGCAGGATTACAAATGTAAAGTTTCCGGCACGCGGAGCTCATTTTTTCCCAGCCCACCCCAGTAGGAGCCGGTCACCACCTCACCTTTACGCCTTTGTGCAGCCCACTTATAAACGCTCCTGCCGTGCACTACACTCGGGGACAACTACAACAGAAGTTGGCCCTGCGCCTCATCACTGCTGCGGTGATGAGGCGCTGTTACTCCGCGCGGCGCAAAAAGTGCCTTACTGCGAGTATTTTGAGCGTGACACGAGTAGTTACCGTGATTTCTCGCACTCTGCTTTTAAATTGCTGCAGCGACTGCGAAAACACTAGGTGCGAAAAGAAGACGATGGTACGCATTACGGGCAATTTGGTTTCAAAACGCGCGCGCGCGTTGACATCCGGGTTCGTCGCTTCGGCGGAGTGATACACATGAGCTACTGCCGTTCTTAACTTGTTAGCAGAGTCAGATGGTCTCCTTTGACGCGTCACCGAGGCGGCTGCATACATTGCGGACGGCATGCATACACTCGCCCAGCCACGCTCCCACGACAAACGTTCGCCAAGGCCTGCTCACGAGCCTGTCTAAACATACTTGAAGTCATTCTTTGGCGCAGGGCAGCGCAAATAAACGTAACCTCAGCAATGACACAGTGAAACGCGGAGAGACTAACCAAAAAGCCACCCCAGAAGAGAATATAGTTGGCGTGGAATGCTGGCCCAAAAGGATAGGACGCGGGTTCGATTCCCAGCCGCGGCGGCCGCTTTTCTGATGGAGGAGAAAAACAAAAACGCCCGTGCGTTCGAGATTTCGGCGCACGTTAAAGATCCCCAGGTGGTTAAAATTAATCCGGAGCCCTCCAATACGGCGCGCATCGTCGCCTGTGCAGCGTCGGCGCGTTAAACATCACAATCAATCAATCAATCAATCAATCAATCAATCAATCAATCAAAAGGACTAGTACAGCAATGAGTGCTGTAAGAAAAGGCACACTCGACTAACGTTCAACCGTGTACGTCCTGTTGAAAGCGATCGCCAGGCGCCCAGGGCGGGGGCGGAACGTGTGCCGCCACAGGTCTGCCATGGCGGGAGCCATAAATAAACACGGGGGCGAGGCTCCGCGAAAGAAAATCATGGTCATTCTGGGCTCGCCAAGGCCGCGGCGGCGTAGACGGGGCTTCCGGGAGACCCGAGAGGGCTTTCCGCGAGCGCTTGCCTGTGTACACACACACGCGCGCTGCCCACGTCGACTGACTACACGCGCTGCTCTCTAACGACGGCAGAACTACCACGCGCAAGACTGCAGGAGGGACGGCAACTATCGTGGAGCACAACCACTGCTGCTGTTGCTCGTTCCTCTCTTCCGGCTGGCGTCCTTAGCCCCTTCGGCATGAGCGGCCGGTTACGCCCGGGATATCAATATATGCTCAAACTGGCCAGCCAGGAACCGTACAACCCTTTAATACTCCAGAGAGAATTTTCCGCTCCGTCCGCTGCCCTTTATAAAGGGAACGCATGCGGAAAAAACGACGTCAAAGACACCGGTGTACCAACAGCCCGCACAAAGACAGCCAAGCGGCCATCCGCAGCTGTTCCAGGGCATTGTTTTCAGAACAGCTTTCGCTGTATTTGGCACAATACATGTAAACAGAATTGTTAATGCTAAGGTTTAAGTTTGTGGTGTGACCATGTTGACATCTAACGACTCCTTCGCTATACAGCACAACACATGAAACATCGCCGACCGCTGCAAAGCAATCCACCTATGTTTAGCGATACGGTGTCAAATAGAGCAGCAGCAACGTCGCGCGACACGTAACGTGATACCGCGCATTGAAACGCCTGCCCAAGTGGCTCGCTTATTTAATCCTTCCAGAATCGGACGCGCCTGTTGCGGTGACACTGGCGCGACGGTAACGCTGCACTGCGCCCGAGGCGCGCTATCACGCATGAAAGCGGAACCGTGAGAGCGCGCGTATGCGCATCCGCACGATAACCCGTGCGCGTGCGTCACACACGAAGCGGCGACAAGGGAAGCTTCGAGAGGGGCTTATCGTCGAGGGGGCCGCTGCTGGCTGCAATTCGCGCCTCGTACGGTTCACACTGCCAGATACTGCCGCGAAGCATCTCGGGGCGGCCGAACAACGGCAGCCAAACCCTTTTCCGTTGTCGGTACTTGCGTAAGTGCAAGCACCCGAGAGATTAGATAGAGGGCACGGAACTAAGAGCACCACGGATATTACCGCAACTTCACAGCGAAACTCACGCGGCAGCCTCAGCTCGTGTTGGCGCAGAAACGGAAGCACTCGCTACTAGAGTTCCTGTATGCAGCTCCACGCGATATGCAGGAACTCTACTCGCTACAGCCCATAACTGCTCCTTAGAAAGGTCACCCTACCGGTCTTCCTCGACCATCTCGGCAAACTTCCAAGAGCTGCCGAAGTATTCTAGCCACCATAGCCGAAGTATAACAAGTAGCCAGCTAATAATGCCAGTTACACACCCGAACAGATGCAAGTGGTATGCGCCTGCGCTCCCTCTACACAAATTCGCTTCTTCTACCGACGACGACAATAAGCCCTCATTCCGTGGCTTCCCACGTTCATCCCACCACACTGTTCGGACTACCGAGTTTACACCGATGGGCCTGCTCCCCTCTTCCCAACGCGGCCCCCACAAGCCACCTCCCACCCACGAGATCAGGGACATCCACACGCAAGGGATTCCTTCCCTCTACTTTCCCCCAACAGGCCAAGAGCCCGCCCTTCCCTCCCTCTCTCTAAACTGCCCTTTGAACTGGCCATTCGGCGTCGATTCGGAACCCCCAACGCTTCAACGGGAAGGGGCGTGTAGCGGAGACGCGCTAAAATCGCGTTTCGCCCGTGAATCTAGAGCGCATTCCCTCGGCCTGGAATAGAGCCCGGGAACACGTGCGTGGCGGCGCTCGCACAGTACTCCGACTCCGCTACCGAGGCCTTGGGCACACTCTCTTTCCGGTGCATTTACGGTGCAGGGGGGAGAGTGCGGAAAGAGCAGCGGGTGCTCTCGCATGTCTGCCGGTTAACACGTGGGAAAGCCCTTCGTAGTTCGACAAAGACGCTCCTGTGCCCAAACACATTTTCTAATACATAAACCCATTGTATACACGGTTGTGCACGCTCTCGTTCTTTTTTTTTTTTTTTTTTTTTTTTTTGGGGGGGGGGGGGTGGCTGCTGTGCCAAACAAAAATGGTTTCAAACATTTAGGGCTTGTTCCCCGGTGACTATCACGTGGGGGAGGGCACAAAGCTACCTGCCCTAAGAACGACGACAACTATCCGGATAATCCATGACTCACGTCATGCATGGTGACATCGGCCTCAATGAAGTCCAAAGCGCTCTTGTGGGCATGCTGGTGCCAAACATCAATACGGGTTAAACACGCAGCATTAAAATGGTGCCAGGCATATATTCCCTTTAACTTTATGTGAAATGGAACAATCATTCGCGGTGACCCTCATACCGTTAGTCATAATGGTTCGCATACCTAGAGAAGCCTTAAAATGAGCTTTTCTGATACAATGCCGTTCATTTTCGAGAGCCGCCTGCTTTATTTCGGGGATAAATTACCCAAAATACACTTCGTTCAGGGAAATGTTAACAATTGCCACATCATTTTCAGCCAGTTTAAGGAATACAGCGTGGTGGTGCCTGTATGTGCCGATTCAGACGCTTCTTGGGAGAACCGCTGCTTCAGAACGCTTCTTGCTGGAACCGGCGCCTCCCACCATGGTTCGGAGAAGCGTTCGTTTGAGGCTGATGGGCTGACATGCAGGGCGACCAAACTGACGAGATATATATATAGCGCTTCCAAAAGCCGCAATTTAAAGTCACGACAAGTCACCAGCAGGGTTGGGATACATGCGTTTAAATACGAGAAAAAAAGCGCAAGATGCAAAGTGAAATGGCAACCCGCTCGCTCGCGCAAGTATACAGTGCTTGCTGAAGCACGTCAGAGTGGACGCGCAGGGAACATGGAGGAAACGCATGGCCGACTGAAAAGACGGCGGACACATTTCTCTTCGCTTCCGGTAAGTCCCACGATTCGTGTTGGGGCCTGCTAGTCGCGTTAGCGCAATGCTGCAGCGGAGGACACACACCCGACTTGCACGTCCCACGAGATGGAAGGGCTGATGCCAACTTCTCTGCCGGCCCAACTTCGTCCGTCGAGTGGGGTGGAGGCGAAGGGAAGAAGCCTTAGGCGACTGGCGTGCGCTCAACGATGGACCCAGTTACGCGGCGTCGGCGATTATCATCGGGCTGATCGAACAGCTCCCCCACGGGCACAACAAACGGGAAAGCGCGCGTCTCGTCGCACATACAAGGCGCATGACGAGCGGGACCGTTGCGCGTGCATGTGTAAACACGGCCGGCCGCGTAATATATCCTGGCCGCTGTCTAAACACGCGTTAGCGCAGCTAATGGATTGCCCACCGGCTGTGGCGTCACGAGCAGAGACGGCGGCGCCAGCGTACGTGGGCCGCGCCCGACACGTGCTGGCCCCAAGGACGGCGCTCCGCGTATACTGGTACTCGCACGACGCGGACGCAAAGGGCGAGTCGGCAATAGTCAAGATAAACGACGCTTTAATCGAATGGTAATATACATGCACTCATGTCCCCTGTGGCAAAACTAAAAACTAAGCCCGGGCAGTTCCACCTCGCGTGAAATATGCTGAAACAGCGGTGCTGTGGTTCTCTTGCGTCGGCTCGAACGGGCGCCAGTCCGACAATGGCAGCGCCATCACCATGCAAATTCTACGGTTCATGCAAGGGAATCGGCAGCTGAACGTCAGCGGCGGGAGGCTCCTTCCCCTAGCGGTAGGGAGAGGAACCTGCCGATGATGATGACGATGACTGCTATTGGTTTCCCCTTTGTAGCGGGTGATGACATGTCATCTTACCAAAAAGGACTAATATACCTATGTTTTATACTCTTGGTTTAATACTAGCGCTGCTTAGGGCTGGCACAAAAAGCCTATTAGGCACGAAATAAGCGAGACCACTGCGCCCTCTATAGGTTCGGTGGATCTGTAAACCGGTTTCTGCAAGGCAGCCTGCGTGACGCCCGACCGACAGCATACCTGCGAAAAGGATCAGCCTACAAAAGCTCCGCTGTTAATACAATAGCCTGCGAAGTACGAAATGCACAGCCGAAGGGGCGAAACGAGGCAGTGGGTGGTTTCCAAAGATAGAAGCAGATGAAACAACCACGGCGAAATTTTAAAGCGAAGCTTTCTGCGCCTCAGCGAAGGCGATGTTACGCTAAAACTCGCATGCAGGAAAGCCAACGTTACACACTGGAAGGGCACACACGGCGGTGATGATGAAGCACAAAGCTTTCTCCGATTCAAATCCAAAGTGCACAGTCCAAATAAACCACAACGCCGGGCTAACCGAATTACCACATAGCGAGGACGCAATCACAAACTAATAGACATGGGGCCTCCGCGATTATCAGTCCCGGATCGTCCGCGGACTGCCGGAGACGCGATCCGGTGCTCGATTTTCCCATGCCCATATTCCTATGGGACTTCCGGTCCGAACGCAGCCCTCGGACTGCCCGCGGACCGCCCAGGACTGGTAAATCGAGGAGGCCCATAAAATCATGTCACATTCACTTAGCTGTTTAAATTGGCAACAATCAAAACAGCAAGTACGTGCGCACATACACATACACGGCCGGATGAATTTCAAAATAAATGAAGTAAAATTTCCTACGGTACGCGCCCTTCCTTTACTTGTACTCATTTGGTCAGTCGGATGGGCGATACAGGACGACATACTCGGGGAAAACAGCAACATCGACAGCCCAAAAGAGAAAGCATCAGGTGCGTGCGCGACAATGTACCGTGCCAATATTCTCACTTCGATAACTGCTGTCTCACACCGCTGCACGTCGGTTCTCCTTGCCGTACCTTACACTACCAGCAGTCGAATTCCGGGCAACCCCATAAAAATTCTCTGAGCACTTCGTGGCGTCAACCCGGTTACATTTCCCAGTTTGTCCTGCGCTGTGCCGAGAGACACGCAGCATGACCTCGCTTTTCTCCAATGCCAAACGGTCCATTCGTACGGGATCGTCAGCGGATGGGAAAAGGGGCGTTCCCCACGAGCCGGCGCACGTGTGGCGGCGCCTCACTTCCGCGAGCCGCCACACGTACACGTCACAGCGAACCGCTAGACGCGCGTGCGTGCGCGCCGCGTCCTGCCTCCTGCACTTCCGGCTGGCGACAAGGTAGAGAGGCAGCTGTTTGTGGGCCGTCGCCGCGGACTGACGCTAGAGTGAACTAGAATATTCCGCTTTACTCTGCCGACGGTATACCCGCGCGGTCTGCTGCGCGCCTCGCGCGCTACGGGAGCGAAACGCGTGCTGAAAGCGAGCCTGAATGTCGAGGGACGTCGTCGTTACCCAAAGAGGGGACTCTCACATGAAGTGGCTCGCATCTTCAGCGCGCATCTCCAGCGAGGTTGCAGGCCCGCCTCATTAACTAGCTCAGAAGAATAAAAGGTTTGGTTCCGGACACTTCATCGAACGCCGTTTCATCGAACGGCGTTTTGTAGAAGCCGTTTCATCGAACGCCGTTTCATCGAATATTTATTCTGTCCCATAAAAGAGAGCTATAATAGCACAGTGAAAGTGTTTGTACAAGCTTGCTGCCAGCGACATGGAAACGCTTAATAGACTCTAATATAATATAATAATTAATAGAGTCTTAATAAGACTCTACAAGACTCATGTGCCGTGCTCCCAAGCATGCGTGCCCGTTGCCCCGATGTGTGCATGCTTGTCACGACAAATTGTATTAGTTGCGGGGTGGGGGCGTTTCGCTGATATCGTGCGATTGGCAACTTTGCACGTGTTTGGTGGTATATATAGCCGATATTTTACCCCGAAAAGTTAGCATAGACCCAATGGAGTTTACTACGACAAGCCATGGAAAACCGAAGCTCTGCTTAGATGGCCACGACTAGGTTCCCGGGAAGAAAGTTCTGCAGAACTTTTACGGAAAGTGGGAGCGTCACGGACCTTGCAGGGGACGCGTGGTAACTCTCTATGACGTGGATATAAGAGCGCACGCTTTGAAAGTCTCCAAAGAACACAACCATTTTCCAGACAGCACTAGTGTTGAAGTGTTGTAGGCCAATCAAGAAATCAAGCGGATGAATTCCCCCAGCGACTCGACTACGCAGCTACTTTCGTGCACGTTTGAGAAGAATTGTTTCGTGGGCAAAGCACATCAGCTGCTGGGCGGTGTTGTAATTCGGACGCCGGGTGTGCCCAGCCTTTGATAGCTCCATGGGAACGACGGGATATAATGCCGTAGAGAGCTGGCACAGCAGCTTCGTCAAAGTCGTGGGCACCCCGGTTTCAGCCGTTTCCCCAGCCGCCTTCAGCAAGAACATTAAGCGACTGAAGACAAAATAGAATCCTCGCTACGAAGCCAGAGGCCGCCAAAGCAAAAAAAGAGCAGTCGTTGCAGGAGAAGAAAACATCATGCGCACTTGCCTGAATCGCCGACAAATGCCAGTCAAACGATTTCTTAAGAGCGATAGCTCGTAACTTGAAAGATTGAATGCTTGAGTGGGTTATCTGTCCATCTTTCCCCATCCTGCGTTATTTTTTACACCACTCATTTTGTTTTAAAAACAATTTATTGTATGCTTCTGTATAATATTTGTTGGTGTGCTGCGCCAAATCGTGTTGGCAGGACACCACGTGTGGTTATCATTGAGGATTCATTAACAAGATGCTCTAAACGGGAAAAGGTGACGAGGGATGAAACCATATCATATGGTCTGAAAGTAGCCGCAAGATGGCCAGAACAAAAGTGTCAAAATTTTTCATGCACCGCTCGCAGGTGCGTGCTTTTCGATGAAACGGGCCCCGCTGATTCGATAAAACGGCGTTCGATATAACGGCTTCGATGAAACGGGCATGCCTTTGATGAAATGGCGTTCGATAAGACGGCGTTCGATGAAGTGTCCCGGACCCTAAAAGGCTGCATTCGGAACTCTGTAGCTGAACTCTCGAGTGTGTACGTGTGTTCACCCTGCGTGGGCGCGCGTGGGCCAGCATACGTGCGTACGTATTGGAGCGCATCCAGTCTCGCCTACCTTGACATGGCATCATTTTGACCGAAACAGATATCTCGATTCTCACAGCACATTTTGACAGCATGCGGAGCACTGCCCCCCCGGTTTTAAACCAAAAGGCGTACCAGCCCTACGACATTCAACTTCGCGGACGCTATTAACTCTGGTTTGTTTATCATCACGTGCGCACGGGCGTGCGCACCCCTCGCGCTTGAAAACGCTTCAGTGCACGGCGCCGAGGCACGCGCACATGCTGAACCGCACGCGTGTTTTGCGTCGTCGAGCGCACGTGGTTGTTGACGGACCACTGCTGGCGGTTGACTGAACCGCCGCGTGCCCGTACAGTGACGGCGACGGCGAGCGAGCCTGTTCCGAGCGGCTCGTCCTCGTGTAACGCCGCACGTGCACGCGGCTGGGATTGTGACGCAACGCACATTTGCGCGCCACAAGGTCCCTCCTCTGTGGGAACCAAGCGCTCGTCCCTGAGCCCCTTGTGGGACGCTGCTGGGTGCTTCGTCTTTCCTGCTACTACGCTCCATTTTCCATGCCACGGAAACATGTGGCCGTGCATGTCGCCTGAACCGACCCCCTCGCGTGTACGAGGCACGTCCCTGTTCGACTTCAGCGTCACCCCTTCGATTCGTTCGAAAACGAAGGGGGAAAATGTGGTTGATACCTCTGTCATAGGAATCGGTAAAACACGAAAGAAAAATGTGCAGCGAAATCTGCAGCTGAGCATGATTTGAGGGTCGGCGGCTGTCTTGTGGGTGTGCTTGGCGAGCGACGTCCTGCTGGTGCGTCGCTTCGGCAAAGGTGCACTGGCGTCATTTCCGTGACGGATATGACGTCAGTGAAATCTTAGGATATATCCCGGCATAAAACACTTTCGTGTTAAAATATAACACCCGAAACGAACAACCCTAAGTATAACGTGCTTTTTAATACTAAAGGTTGCTTTGCCGCAAGAGCACCCTGTCTGCAGGGGTTCATCCTTTACAGGCTGCTTGCTTCGTTGTACTGGCGTCAATTCCGTGACGGATCCCGTCAGTGACATTTCTGTGTATAACGGAATAAAATACTTTCGTGTTAAAAAGAGGTACATTTTTTTTTTGGGGGGGGGGGGGGGGAGGGAGGGGGCAATTCGAATCAAGAGGAACGAGAGAAAAAAAATTGCTTTCAGTAACATTGCGTGGATTTAACAGCGCCAAGACAGAGCAAAGAGTAACAAACACAGGCGCTGACTAACAACTGTCTATTTTTGGAAAGAAAGAATATTTGTAGGGGAGCAAAACGAGCATGGTTATCTGTGAGCGCATTTCAACATGCGGACAAACGTTCCGCGTGCCGAAATACGCACACAGATAACAGAGGTCACAATGCAGAGTGTCCCGCTATGCTACGCTATGAGATTCTTGGTATGGGACAGATGGGTGAAAGGGGCCCGGAACTGTCTGAAGTGGGGTGTTGACACCTTATCAGGCCCTAGGGTGCCCCGCCCAAAGCCTCTTTTCACGGGTGAGGGCGAACCTGTCTTTCTGTCTGTGTCCGACCCCTGTCCGACCCCTCCACGGTGCGGCTCGAGTTTCACGTTTCTCGGAAACCTTGGCTGTCGGTTCTTCGCACCTTCACTTTGCTGTTGCGCTTGAGGTGCTTTGCCACAGCGCGCTTCATCTTGAGTTGATGTGCAGTCACGCCTAAATTCGTCCAGAAAAAATAAGCCACCTTCAGCGACGGTGCACAGTTCAACTTACTTGGCTTTGATCTGCGCAGCTTTCCCCTTCTTAAAGAAAGGCCATAAAGCCCAGCGAAGACGTCGTCTCAATCGTTCCATTTGCGTAACAAGTGCTGACACACTCGCTTCAAACGTACCTCGGATGTAAACCATGCCGCGTTTCTCGATTAGGACTCAGATTAAATCAGTCTTGCGTAAGATAGATCGAAGAGTAATACTTGCCGGCTATGACGTCACCACACAAACTGTGGCACCACCTCACTGAAGTGTTCGAAACTATGAATAGACCCGCATACAGCCGCACACAAACCGATGGATAAGCTAAGCTCACTTCTCTAGAGGCATCTTTGTGGACCCTAGCTGTTGCAACGACATCCCACCTTGTCGAGCAGGAAATCGTACGATCATTTATGAGGTAGACGTGAGTTTTGTGGCGTAGAATCACTGCGGGTTTGGAAATCAGTAACCCATTTCTCGCACCGTTACCTGCACCAGATTTTACCCAACTTCCTCGGATTTCTCTTCTTGAATGATTGACTGTGGGGTTTAACGCGCCGACGCAACGCAGGCGATGAGACGCGCCGTAGTGGAGGGCTCCGGATTAATTTTGACCACCTGAGGATCTTTACCGTGCGCCGAAATCTCGTACACACGGGCGTACTTGCTTCTCGCCTCCATCAAAAAAGCGGCCGCCGCGGCCGGGAATCGAACCCGCGTCCTCGTGCCCAGCAGCACAACGCCGTAGCCACTGAGCCACCGCGGCGGGTAGATTTCTCTTTTTCACTCTACATCATTCAAATAGTTACTGAAAGTAATAAGCTTTTTTGTCAGGACGGGGGCCATTCTACCACGAACAGCATCTGCATCGACATTGCTGCACGTACAGTCGCCTTACCAGCGCGCGCAGGCGCAGTCGGGTCCCAGTCAACACGGTAAAGACAGAGCATACGGAGTACAAAAACTTTCTGTATCGGCGTCACTGCAAGTTGCCTTCTCCGGCGCCTCTTCCTGCTCCAACTTGAACGCACGATACGCCGTTGCGGCCGACCCATTAGCGCGTTTTAGCTTCACAGGACCACGTAATCATGACGGAAGCATACAGCATGCAGTGGGATTGCGCACGCTCCATACAATACAAAACGTAACAAAAACAATGCGCGCATGTCCACATACGCTGACACCACGGCTGCAGGGTCGCGGTACCACGTTCACGTCCTTTCATTTCATTCATTTGATCCTTGAAGGCCCGAGGGCATTACATAAGGGGGTGCTTGTGCCAATGTGTGAGAATACATACACTGAGAACAACAACAAAAAGAACACATTAGAAATCAACATCAGTTGGGAATATCCAAACTATTGCAAACGTGATGAACTGGGGAGAATAAAAGAAAAAGAAAACAACGGAAATTGCACAATCGATTCGGAAGCAGTATCACGTGAAGGCTGATAGGTTCGCAGTTTCAAGCTTTTTGCGAAATATTTTGCGGTTAGGGCACGAAGCCATGTCACTGGGTAGTGAATTCCAAATTTGATATTGTAACTCCGTTGGGTACGTTCGATAATGTCTTATCATCACAGGCATTCATCGCTGGTGACGACATTCGAGGCCGAAGTGCGATATGGCCCGACACGAAATGGCAATTAACATTCGAGCAATGTCATGGCACAAGTCCCAAGTGCACATGAGTCCGTTGCTGTCGATAACTGGGATTGCTGGCGGTCGCACAGAGTTGCTGAAGATGCCCTCTCGAATACTAATGTTTCCTATGCGCCAGGACGCCCTCGGCAAACGTTTAAACGTGACTGCCATTGAGGCGCGTACAGATGAGCAATGCGCAGCCCCAAATCGCGCCAGTGAGAAGCGAGTCTGGCACGGCATACAGCATTTTTCTTCTACTGAATAGATGAAGTGCTACCGATCGTGCCGCCCATCTAAGAGGCGCAGAAACGACTCTAGAAAGCGTTTTCACTTTAGCGAAGGGGACTTCCTTTCTGAATCAAAAGAAAACTAACTTCACTGAAAAAGACTTGTCGCTTTAAAGGAGCCATGAAGAGAAAATAAAACTTTGTTTAGTTTGAAAGAACTAGGAATCAGTGTCTCACTCAACTCCATTAGAGCCACAAAAGATGTTTTTTTAACGAAAAAAAGCAAGAATTAGTTAAAAACTTTCAAATTTTGCGCCACAGTGACGTGTTATGAGCAAGAATGAGGTCATACGGGCCAACAATAAAACATAATTTTCAGTGCGTTAACTGCACGTTAGCATTCAAGTGATGCGGTCAAATGGAACTAGAGGCCCCATTACAGACGTCCAGTAATGTGTCGTCGCGACAGGTCAGTTAGGCGGCCGCCAATCGCACAAACAAGGTTCTGTGACGTCATAGAAAAGTTGCGGGAAATTGGCTAGGGGGTCGCGACTGCTTCACACGTTTTCTTTAATATCTCCGTTATTTGTTCGAAGATTGCGATGATATTGGTATCATTGTTATCAGGACAAAGCAGTGTTTTTAATAAATTCAACTTGTATTTTGTCTTCATGGCTCCTTTAATATCGAGTCATAGAACTCAGTGGTTCAGCCAAGGTCCGTTTGTGAAGGTGGGCAACAGACCTGATGTTAATGGGGAAAATACGGTGACGATAGGGCAAACACGATGATGATGATGATGATGATGATGGTTTGGTTTTAATGGCGCAAGGCCAACGAGGGCAAAGAAAACTGCAAAACACGTTTAATAGAAAACATTTGGTTGTCGGCCAAGAAGTGTGATGGGTGTAGTGGGATGTGTTGTCTGTACAGTTCAGGAAAATGTTTGCGTCCTGTGGGGTCGAGTGCCTTGCATTGAATGAGTACGTGAACTACGAATGGGGTTTCTCTGCACCTGCTGCACTGGGGTATTGGAGATCCCGTGAGCAGACACGAGTGCTTTGCATGGGTGTGCCCTATCCGTAGCATAGCCAAAGGCGACTTCCGTGTGTCTGTTGCGTGAGACAGTTGTGTATCATCCCAAGTGTGGCTTTATTACTTCTAGTTTGTTGTCTGTCTGTCCACTCCAGTGTGTTTGCCATGTTCTATGCAAGTGCTGTATTATGTGTGGTTTGAGGTCTGTATAAGGTACCGTTGTTATGTTTACAATGTTTCTGAATGCAGCAGCAGCGGCCCTCTCGTCTGCCAACTCGTTGCCAGCGATCCCAGCGTGTCCTGGGACCTAGCAAAGGACCAGTTCATGCTTTTGTGCATAGACAGACATAATGGTGCTGAAAACGAGATTAACTACGTGGTTTTTCCTGGGTTTGTGGGATGACAATGCTCGAACAACACTCAAGGAATCTGTATAGATGATAGAATTGGGAATCTGATTTTCAAGAATGTGTTGTACAACGAGCAAAATTCCACATGCTTCTGCTGAAAAAATGGTTGTGCGTACGCTCATGGTTCTGGCAGCATTAAAATTCGGACCATGAGCAGCACAAGACACCATAGTGAAGGTTTTAGAAGCATCACTGAAAAAAATCTGCACATGGGTATTTAAACTGTAGAGACAGAAAGTGCTGCAGTATTGCAGTTCGTGGAACCCTATTTTTAGGGGCGAAGCTCCTTAAGTCATGGGTCTGCCCATCCCTTGTGTCTCGTGGTACGTGACCGCCGCATGCTTTCGGAGATGTCGCAAAGTGGGCCGCGTTGCACGCGCAAGAACCGGCTGCAACCGGCAGCGCAAACTCGGCACCGGGAGCGCGAGCTTGTCTGTGTTCGCCAACGGAGGCGCGAGCGCACGTGCACTGCGAGGGGGAGATCACGCAAGAGATCACGCCACGAACGCAGGCAGTCGTTCTCGGAGATCGAACGAGACGCAAGGACCTTTGCTCGTTTCCTCTCGTCTTGTTGGGGCACAAGTTCGCCCTAAGTAAAAGTTCTTTCTTTACCGTTGTGTCCCATCCTACGTGACAAATTGTGGTAGAGGTGCGGGGTAGTCCTCGATGGCGCGGGGTCTTTCACCAGGTCTGGGCCTGGGAGCATTGACTCCGAAAATAAAAGTTGATTTGTACAATGTACGCACACAGTCTCACGTCTTTCTTAATGATGTAATGGGCGAACTTTCACGGGAGAGTTGCGGTTACCGATGATCTCCCCCTCTCGAGCTTCGCCCCACTTATCATCATTCATTCCGTGGCTATGGCGTGATTTTTTTGTCAAGTTGCATAAAGAAAAGTCACAAGACACAGAGCGAACTTTGCAAGGCGGTAAAATGCCTGAAAAAAATTATCTGTGCACATCTAAAAACAAAACCCTGAGATCCGAAGCTCGCTCTCTCACTCTAAGCGAAACGGGCAGAGGGAACGAATGAGCAAAATACAAACAGCAGAGGTGCGGACGTACATTAAAGAAATGATAAAAAAGATGGTTATACAATAGGGCAAAATACGACCCACCATCCCATCCGGAGCAAGAGAACCACATACCACTCATCTTTCCATGCCTAACGTGAGTGAATGGTAACGATGAATGCGATAACCCTGCGCCGTGACGTAAAATACGTATGTGTACGTACGAGAACACAGACATGTGTCTTCCTTAACAGCAGAGTTGTTTAAGCGTTTAGTTCCGCCGTATAGCGTCACCAAAAATCATGGAAAAATACAGGGCCCACGCGAGCGTGCGCCTCGTGGGGAGTGCCCGACGTCGTCCAGCTCGACCTTCGACAACACCCAGCCCAGCGCTCGTGGCATGACATCTCGCGTGCTGTTCTCCTCGCCAGTTCACGTGCGTCCGCACCAGAAGTGTGCAGCACAAATGCCGAGTTCGCGCTACAAACGCCAAGTTCGCGAAGCTGGTTGCCGCGAGCTTCAGCGCGTGCCAACGCGGTCCACTTTGGGCGTGATGTGAAAGGCCGCGGGCAAAATCGATCCAGGCCTGCCAGTCATGGAGACCTTTCAGCGGCAAGTTGGGAGACCCGTGTGGGGGGCAACAGCCGGCGAAGGTAGAGGGGACACCAACTGTGCTGTCTCTCCAGCCTCGCAAAACTAGTGCAAGTTCCGCCATTTTTTTCTCCTGCAGTCAGGCACAGATCACGGTCTACGCGAACACAAGCGCAGACAGTTGTCTTATACCACGCAACAGCCGCAAGGTGAGACTGTTTACCTCCGATTCTCGGCACGCGCGGTCAACGCCTCCCGGTCCGGATTTGCCGCGGCGTCACGTGTCGAACACGTGGCGCTCGTGATCCGGCACAGGGAGACCTTGACACGGCGGAGGCTTCGCCCCCCCCCCCCCCCCCCCCATTAAAGTACCACCACGCATGCAGACCGCGTTGGTTTGCACAGCTCCGAGGGCCGCGAGAAACCCGACCTTGACGCGCAGGCGTGCGGTCAGGTGCGGGGCCCCGCAAGAGCAGAATCAAGGCCAGTCTCGTACGAAATCACTGGTTATAACGCACGAGCTACAGTGCCTACGCTCGTCGCCTTTGATGCTGCCGCTAAGGCCCGGGAAAAAAATATGCGACGGCGATATCCTCACGCATATCGTCCGGTCTACGATCCCGACTGGAAACATCGTCCAGTCTACGATCCCTACTGGAAAGCCTGCAGGTACCTTACGCAGAATCTGACACGTTTCGCTGGCCTTGGAGCGTATGTACGGGCACTGCAGGGCGCTTCAATGAACGGCGAGGCCACGACCTCTGTTTTTCTTTCCCGCACTAACAGGAATGAAAAATGCGTCTAGGATAACAGAAATGTGATCGCGGAAACAAGAAGCAAGTTTTACACAATAAGAGGTTCCCTAAGGGTGACAAAATAAGACAACCATGAAATGGGCACGTCTCCAAGTATGTTACGCTTGCTGGCTATTCCGTTTACGCACTTTAATTCGGTGCCCGTCCTTACGAAAGGAGGCAAGGGTGACGAAGAAAGGGGTAAAAGGAAAAGTAAAAGCCACGAAGCTTACACCACAAGTTTAAGCAGAAAAAAAGGCTATCAAGGCAAGAAAACGCTGCTTGGAACGATGTCTCTGCAAACGCTAAACAATGACCAAGTCAAACAATAGTAATCACAGCGGAGCTGACGTAGCGAATGACGTAATGTTCCTCTCTTGAGAAGAGCAACAACGCAGACGATCTGCAGGACGGCTTGAAAGTTGCTGCACAGAGCCACGGCCCCTCGATTTTGAAGCAGCCTGCTGCTTCAAAATCGAGGGGCCGTGACAGAGCAGCCCCAGAGGTCTCTCTCTCGTTTTTTTTTTTTTTTTTTTTTTGTCGCGTCTGCACGCGCCCTCGTCAGCCGGGCAGGGAGGAGGAAGGAGCCACAACACCGATGTCTGTTGTCAAACCGCCATTCCCAGGGATTTTCCCAGGAATTCAAACAAGGAAACACAGTACACAAAGGGTAGCTTTATTGTTGCTGTTCTCCATAAACGCTTCTTTCCTTTCTTTTCTCCCTCATTTTGCGGCCACAAAAGCAACTCGGGTGCTTTTTTTTTCTTTTTCTTTTCTTCAAACTAAGGCTACTCAAGGTGCAACAATATATATATATATATATATATATATATATATATATATATATATATATATATATATATATATATAAACCAAAGAAAGGAAACAAGGGAAAAGAGGTACGACTGTAACGAATCACCAGAGGGACCCTTGCAATCTTACGGTAATAACGCCGACAGAGATCGGGAGAACGAGTTAGCAGCCCTGTAATAACGTCTGCTGGCACGCCAGCATCACAGAGCATCCAAACCGTAAACACAGGGCGAGGCCTCTTACTTCACGCGAGTGTATCGCGTGATAAATCCCTCGATAGCGTGAGGACGCGCACTTGGGGTTCGATTTCAGGTGCAGAAGGATAAACCCAGGGAGTGCCAGTGCGATGCCCAAATACAGTGTGTGGCGCCTTTAAGGAAAGAAAAAAAAAAAAAAAACAAATTAAACCAGGCACAACAGAATGCTAGTTTATGCAGCGCCAGCTTGCCCCGCACAGCCAAAAGACAGCTCCAAGTCATCTTTGCGGGTAACCCTCTCTCTCACTGCGCCGAAAGAATCTGAAGCGACAGTGGAAAGCACTACGTGGAACCGAAATTCAGAGCAGTTCGGCAAGGTCACCAGATCAAATGGAAGCTTAGCATTGATAGAGGAGCAGCTTCTGAGAACGCGTCGTCCGGCGAGTGAAGACACGCAACAGACAGCGCTATGAATACCCGGAACTGAAATTGCGGGGAGTCATTGTAAATTCGACCCCGACACGGATGAAAACCGTATTTAATGCTACGTAAGCCATGTGTACAGCGAAACAGTCCGACTGGGCCCACGTTTTTTTTTTTTTTTTTACGAAAGCAGTACAGTTAAGGGAAGAGGAAATGTTTGGGTGTGTTTGTTCACAGCCACACAGAAAACAAGCGCAGTAATAATAAAGCAGAGGACGAGGCGTAGACAGGACAAGCGCTAACTTTCAACAATTGGTTTATTGCAGAACCAGCGCATATAAACACGTCTGGCTAGCATGAAGATAGGATGAAGGAAAGGAAAATATCAAAACGATGGGCGAAAAAACAAATGGCAGCATCTCCACTCCGTGGATGATGGCGAGGTTGCGGAGTACGGGGACTCGAAATGACATCCAAGTTTCGCCCCGAGTGACATCCCATTTGCGCCCCGACCGTCATTCGATTTGAGCCGTGAGTTGCACCTAGATTATTCCCTAAACGAAACCGCAACTCACGGCTGAAATCGAATTTCGCTTGATTTTCGCTTGATGGTGGTGTGCGCGCGGATGGACGCGGACGGACATTTGGAGGTCCTACTCCGCACCGTTACAGGCGAGGGAGTAAGCCGTTTGACTCTCGGGTACTAACTCACGGTCGTAGCCCAGTGGGTAAGACGACTGACACTCACTCTGTCTGGCCTCCCAGACACAGGCTCGCATCCTGCCGGTGCCTGTGTGATTTTTTGCGATTGTAAATGCTATGCGCGCGGACGCGGACGTTCATTGTGCGGTCCTGAGGTGCTCCGCACCTAAAAACAGTAACGTGCCGCCCACAGACGGCCTGCTGACGCATTGATCACCGCGCTAGCCAGACGTGTTTATATGCGCTGGTTCTGCAATAAACCAGTTGTTGAAAGTTAGCGCTTGTCCTGTCTACGCCTCGTCCTCTGTTTTTTACTGCGCTTGTTTTCTGTGTGACAGGGGAAGCTGCGTTCCCACTTCGCTTCATATGCGGCTTTACTTCGGAGTCGGCCCTTGCGCCGCAGCAACCGTCGGCGACACTTTGCAGGGATGACTAATTGGTTCAAAGAAGATTACCTTCCCACCAACTCGTTCGGCAAACAGAAGGCCAATCGTAAGAAAGAATAGCTTTCGTTTCTCTTCACGCAAGTTTGTGGTTTTCCCTTTCTTAAAAGACACCAAACACAACGGTAAACGTTGCCAAATCGCTCTGTTCAATTTAAACTCAGTTCCCAGTGAGCGCCCCTGGTTTCACTTTTATTTCTCGAATGACTTACACAACCCCCTTCCTATACTTTTTCTTCTCTTTCTTTCGAGAGGATTAAAAGTCCTTTAAAAAAAAATGCTTCTTACTCACTATGCTTTTCTTACAGTTTGGCGACGTCAGGATGGTGAATTCCCGAGTCAAGTTTAACCCGAAACTTCACAGGTATTGTGCGCGCATGTGACGCATAAATGGTGTCTGGACGAAATCGAAGTCCCTCATTAATGTACAACATATATGCTAACTTCAAAACGGAAAACTGACACATGCCGGACCAACTGCAGTCCAGTGAGCTGCCGTGAGGCGGCTACAAAGAAATAATAATGTCCTCTCTTCTCACGACCAGTTTTGGAAACAACGAGTTTCGGAAATTTCACTCCCCTACTCCACTCGCTATTACACTTATTTCCGAAGGAAGTTTTGGGGATGAGTGAAATCAAAACAATTATGAGGTTTCATCTGATACGACACAAGCACACATACAAAAGTTCTACAGACTCGTTTGAGTGTGTCACTCTTAACTGAAGAACCCTTGTGATTGATTGTAGGGTTAACGCGCCGACGCAACGCAGGCGATGAGGCGTGCCGTAGCGGAGGGCTCCGGATTAATTTTGACCACCTGGGGATCTTTAACGTTCGCCGAAATCTCAAACACACGGGCGTTTTTTGCTTTTCGCCTCCAACAGAAAAGCGGCCGCCGCGGCCGGGAACCGAACCCGCCTACTTGGTCTCAGCAGCACAACGCCTAGCCATGAGCCACCGCGGCGGGTAAGTGAAGAACCCTTTGCAAAGAATTGCTTGTCGCTACACGCGGTACAGCGGCCGTCGGCTTAGTCATCAAAATTCCAACGCAGGTGTACACAATCTCGCGACATGTGAACCTTGAAACAAATCACGGGCACCGTAAAGAGTAAACCCCGTACAGCTGTGCACCGGCCGACGGAAATGAAGGCTCCGCGGTGCAGGTAATAAATGCCCGAGCGCGACAAGGGCTTTGGTGGTGGTAAACACTGAGTCATCGGACATATCGCCGCGCACATTCGCCGCCCTTCCGTGAGTTGGCGGCCGTGCCGGCGTAGCGATGACCGCAGCTGCGCGTGCGCGCAGTGCTCTGGCGAAAGCGAAAGCAAGCCGGCCAGCGCAGCTGCTGGAGGTTATTCGGCGCGCCGTCAAACCCGTTACACGGGGATTATAAACGCCGCGCAGCCTCCCTCCCCTATGCCGCTGGCACGCGACGCTTTGTTGTTCGCAGCGTACGACGGAGGTCCCCTTCAGTTCGATAAGCACTGTACTATCGTGATAAATTGAAATAAGAACAACGGTGCGCGTGGTAATGTTTAGTACATGATCCGCATTCTAAGCGAGGGGCTGCGCCTGCGCAGTAAGAATAAGCTACCAGAGGGCTTTCCCAACCTCGTGCCTGCTCCGCATACACGTCCCGTCGCCAGGGGGGGCAGCAGGTACTTTGAAAACCACGCGCCCCACTTTTCGTATTTCACTTTATCACGATAGCACGTGTTGGGCCATCATCCGATGGTTGCGAAGTTAGACGATATAGGTGACAAACAGCGTGATATGGAAGGTCTTTCAAACGATTTCATTGATTTGATTTCGACTGTAGAATTTAACGTGCCGACTCAACGCAGGCGATGAGGCGCGCCGTAATGGAGCTAGGGCTCCGGATTGCTTACTTGCTTGCTTGCCTGATTGATTGATTGATTGATTGATTGATTGATTGATTGATTGATTGATTGATTGATTGATTGATTGTGGGGTTTAACGCGCCGACGCCACACAGGCGATGAGGCACGCCGTAGTGGATGGCTCCGGATTAATTTCAACCCCCTGGGGATCTTTAACGTGCGCCGAAATCTCGAACACACGGGCGTTTTCGCTTTTCGCCTCAATCAGAAAAGCGGCCGCCGCGGCCGGGAATCGAACCCGCGTCCTTGGGCTCAGCAGCACAATCTTTCAAAAAAGGAAAATAGGAGACACGTTTGGGACACGAGTCATTGCCCGAAGACCAGTCGCGCGGGAAGTTGGAACGGGTGAAGTCCCTTCTCAGAAAATAAGCTCCGGCACTTGTGTCGCACGTCGCTGTGTGAGTTGGGATGGCTGATACGCAGCACTGTAAGAACACCAGCGCATAAACATGGCGAGTGTCTCTTTTCTCGTCCCGTTCACGCGCTGTCGTTACGTGGGCATCCGCATATGCATGCTCTAGACTGCACATCTATCTATGCAGGCGCAGCGAGAACGGACAGTGAACTCTCGCCTAAACGGTAAGAACGCGGCGGAAAATAGCGAATTTCAATTCGGTCCAGCGAGCCAAAGCAACGCGTCTACTACTTGGGCGCATATAAGAGGGAAAAAAAAAACTGTGGTTGATTCCTCTGTCATAGGAATCGGTAAAACACGAAAGTGAAATGTGCAGCGAAATCTGCAGCTGAGCATGATTTGCGGGTCGGCGGCTGTCTTGTGGGTGTGTTTGGCGAGCGACGTCCTGATGGCGAATCACTTCTTGAAAGGTGTCTTGGTGTCATTTCCGTGACGGATATGACGCCAGTGAAATCTTGGTGTATCCCGGCATGAAACATTTCCCGAAAACCCGGTATAAAACCCGAAAACGAACAACCCTAAGTATAACCAGTCTTCCAATGCTTTTCTGGTCCTGAAACTCCGCCGTCACGCTATGGGAGAGCTTCGTGCGCTGCCCAGGGAGGCCGCGCCGCGGCGCCGGTGTTGATCGGAGGGAAGCCGGGGGCGTGGTCATAGCGCGTTTCCCATACAAAAATGCCTTATGGGCGTCTATTGAAAAATGTATGGTGAGCTATGGCCGCCTATGGGTCTCTATGGTCACCCATAAAAAGGCATAAATTAGGCTATAGCCAGCTATTGAAGTTTTTATAGATCCTGCACTAAAGACTGTAAACCATACAATTCTCTTTAGACGATTATAGAACATCCTAATGTGTTTAGTCTATAGAGTCACAGCTATTCAGGTAACTGTAGCCAGCTAAAGAAATATGTATGGCTTTAGTTCTATAGACCAGCTGCGGCAAAGCTCTTTTGGCTGGCTATAGACCATTTTTTAGCTTGAAGTCTACAGACTCAAAACCATTCAGCTGTCTTTTGCCAGCTATTGAAAAGAGTTCGTCCTAAAGCTATAGAGAGAAAGCCATAAAAGCTCATTCGGCTGGCTATAGGCCGTTGTTTCGCTCTAAGTCTACAGACTTCAAGCCATTCAGCTGTCTTTTGCCAGCTATTAAAAAGAGTTCGTCCTAAAGCTATAGAGAGAAAGCCATAAAAGCTCATTTGGCTGGCTATGGGCCGTTGTTTAGCTCTAAGTCTACAAACTTGGAACCATACGGATGTCTTCTGCCAGCTATTGGAGAGAATTTGCTTTAAAGCTAAAGTGAGGCAGCCATAAAAGCTTCTGCTGCTGGGTACAGTACAATATATAACTGTAAACCTTTAGATGTGTGATAATTAAGCAACATTTTGCCGGCATTAAGAAAGCATTTGGCGCAGAACTGACAAGCCTGCATCCATAAAGACTTCTTTAACTAACTACATAGTAACATACGGCTCCAAGTTTCCAGCCGCTAATCGAAAAGTGTTCGCCTATAAAGGTATAATTCGAGCAACCATTAAATCCTATTCTGCTGGTTTCAATATGACTTATGACGCGAAATTCATATACTCATGATTTACCTAGCTACATCTACAACACAGATTGGATAACGATGATGAGGTTGATCGGCCGGTTATATTTACGTATTTGTTCAATAAGGTTAGGTACTTATTATACCAACAATACGGGAAAAGTACAATTAAAAGAAGCTACTGATTAACGCTCAAATTCAGGTTGCAACTTTGGATACTGCGCGTCCGCAAAGCTTGCAAATGAACGTTGACGGAAAGACGTAAAATTTCGTAGAATTATTCCTCTGTGGCCCTTCGCTGCCGCGGTCAAGTGAAAAAGCGGGCTTCTCTGAAAACGGCCCTCACAGCGTTGAAGCAGATTGGAAATAACTTTCGCGGCCCAGGGACGCTCTCTCAGAAATATGGTGGAAGCTGGGAACAACCGCATTCTTTCTCCCGCGGACCCCACTTCCAGATTAGTCATTGAGAAAGGGGGAGAGCGACCCACGCCGGGCGAAGGAGGCGCGGTGAAGAAATTCTGGGAAGCGATGAAAGGGTAGGGGGGACACCCCTGCTTCCTGCTTTATTTTCTGTTGTTTGTTTGACATACTGGTTTTGGCGATGGGTACCGAAGGACACGGCCGTGCGGCCCGCGCTGTGTTAGTATTCCTGCGCGTAGCAATGCTAGTGACAGACAATGTTCCCTGAGTACTGAGAACAGATACAACTTTTTTCGGATGAAGAAAACAAAACGTTAAGCGATCTTGTACTTACCCAAAAAAAATTACCAGCAAACAAGTTAGAAAAAGATCGAAAGATGGGCATGTATCTCCGCACTATTTGCTATCGCGATGGACCTGCTTATACCTGGATGTACTCAGTCAGCCACATTTCGTCTCCTTGTTCATGTGCGCGGGCATGGCACGTGTTACCTGGTGCTGGGAATTTCGACTCGACGGCAATGTGCACGTGTAGATGGTGTGATGCCAAGCAAATGTGTCGCTTTTTGGTGCCGTAAATTTCGGTGTTTACGGTGACAGTGTTACGATTAATTCAACATCAACTTCAAGTCATGCGAAAATGGATACCTGCGATACTGTGACAGGAATTTCATCGTACGCAAAACTCTAGGGTGAGTGATCTTACGAACTGAAGAGACTCTATAGTGCGAGAAATGCAGGACTTTTTTTGGTGTTCAGGAATACTTTTCTAAACTACCCTGCCCCACATGGGCACTGCAACGTAGACAGAAGTGAAGATATGGCCGCGGTGATGTGACAAAAATAATTTTTTCGCGAACTGAGAAAACTTACTAGGAACTAATTGAGTGAACTTGGAAAAACGTTTTTTTTTATCATTGCATTGTGTGCGACCATCTTCATTGTTTTATTGAGAGTGCATTTCCATTTTAGCCACCGAACTTGCAGCTGTGTGCGTTGAGTACTGAGTGTAATGAACGACTTCTGAGTGCTTTCTTTTCTATGGACTACCCAGCACCTGTAGGTATTTGTGTCTCGGCGGACGTTCGCGGGGAATGTGCTGCGTAGTGTGGCTGTCGAACGAGTCACTTAAGCGTGAGCCAGGGTGTTGGAATGCGTGTGCTGTGTTTTTCGATCGGCGTATGTGAACAACTGTTTACTGGTGGTGAAGTAGCGTAGATAGTAGCCATTTATGTGATGAATGGAATGAATAAACCCCTTGATTTTGCTTTCCTTGAATGCCTGTGTTTAAGCCTTTTGTGAATGAAAACTGGCGAAGTGTTTGCAATCGCAACCTCGCGCTCCCCCTATATCGCTGAAGTGTTCACGGAGCTTATATTACAGAATGCACCTAAGTGCCACAGGACAAGTTCTAGAGATCTGCAAGGCTCTATGCCGGCATGGCAGCGTGCTAATAATTTCTCAGCGGCTGCTGCTGTCGCTGTGTTTCAAGTAGTGGTGATTCTCTTCTGGCTGCAGCTCATGCAAAAATATTGTATGGTCGGCTATTGACAAACCTTCTTATGGTTGTCTTTAGCTATTTGGCCCAATTATCTTTAGACATTTCTATGGCTGTCTTTAGCCATTCCTATCGACATTCCTATGGGTGTCTTTAGATTCTTCTATAGCCATAGCGATATCCAAAGAAGACCTAAGACAGCCATAGAACCGGCTGTAGAAGCAGCTAAAGACACCCATAGGGATTTCAATACGAATAGCTAAAGACAACCATACAACCGGCTATAGAAGAACCTAAAGACACCCATAGGAATGTCGATAAAAAAAGCTAAAGACAACCGTAGAACCGGTTATAGAAGAAGCTAAAGACACCCATAGAAATGGCGATACGAATCGCTAAAGACAGCCATAGAAAAGTCTAAAGATTATTGGGCCAAATAGCTAAAGACGACCATAAAAAGGATTTTCTATAGCCGACCATACAATATTTTTGTATGGGTTGGCAGGGAGCGGACGGACCACGGAGTAAGATAAATTAGACGCTCGCCGGCTTACCAGCAGTACGCTTTCGCTTTACGTGTCGTAGGCCGCTCAAATGGACTTATCATTTTGTGAGTGGCGAAAAAATTTGGTGCGAACGGGCATGCTGCTACTGCGTTTCTGCCTGCCGGTCTGGCTGCAGAGCAGCGGCGGCCGCCCGATGCCCTTCGATCTGCGCTGGCGCCCCTCGCGGTAGGTTTTGTACCCGTACGAAACTTGGCCGGGAGTTTCATGACCAGAGAAGCATTGAAGGATTCTGGTATAACGTACTGATGATGATGATGATGATTCCTATTGGTTTCCCCTTTGAAGCGGGGTGATGACATGTCATCTTACCAAAAAGGACTAATATAACCATGTTTTACACTCTTGGTTTAACACTAGCGCTGCTTAGGGCAGGCACTAAAGCTTATTAGGCCCGAAATACTTTCTTTTCCCTGTTACAGGTGGCAACTGTCCTAGACAATATTCCCCTCTCTGCTTTTCGTCCACCAGCATTCTAATCTTCTTTTCGTTCCCTCGACAGCCTTTAGTACTCTTTAGTACTAAAGGTTGCTTCCCCGCAAGAAGATACTGTGTGCAGGGGTGCACCCTTTACAGGCCGCTTGCTTCGTTGTACATGCGTCACTTCCGTGACGGATATGACGTCACTGAAATCTTCGGTTATCCGGGAATAAAACGCTTTCGTGTTATAATTCAGCGAGTTCAGGGAAATTCGGCGAGACAATGGACTAGAAAACAGCGAAGGCCATTAATTTGATGGAGAGACGAAATGAAAAAATTTCCCCGCATTTCCCCGAGGGGAAGAATGTGAAAGTGCGAATGCAGGAGTTGAATTTGCGCGGTTCGGTAATGTTTGCGAAAAAGAGATCACACACACACACACAACTACAAAGAAAGAAAGATGCATTTATTCACAGACACCTATTTGTGTTGTCGTTGTACTTGATTGCTAGGGCGGATCTCAGCTTTGAAATTTCGTGTCAGTACTCCTTTAAGCGGGTGCATTAGCCCTTCTCACGCCCGATTCCTGGCCAATCCCCCACGTGGGCATGTGCCATGCACAGACACCTATTTGTGATGTCGTTGTACTTTATTGCTAGAGCGGATCTCAGCTTTGAAATTTCCTGTCAGTACTCCTTTAAGCGGGTGCATTAGCCCTTCTAACGCCCGATTCCTGGCCAATCCCCCACGTGGGTATGTGCCATGTCAGCGGCCAGGCAGCGCGCGCCCATCTCCCCCGTTGCCAAGGAAGACGAGGAGCGCGCGCACCCGCAGCTGTTGCTATGTGGACGGACGGCAGTCAACGAAATTCAGGGTCGCTTATAAAGTGCATTCGCACTTAAAAATTCGGAGGCAAAGAATGCACTCTCGCAGCGCAGGGCGGGAGCGGGTGGAGGTCAATGGGAGAGGCCTTCGTCCTGCAGTGGACCTAGTGACTTGATGATGATAATGATTACAATAATGTACGGAACTGAAATAGGAATCATGCATATTTTGAAGTTTCTTTGAAGTTTTATCCTCTTTTCTTGTATCTGTGCAAAGAAAGGAAGTGAAGACGTTATCTGTCTGTGTGAAGATGGGGACACTTCCAACTGAAAGGTATCTTTCTTTCGTCGCGTCTAACCCCACTAGAGGTCAAAACAGCCATGTCGGCCTTCTGTTAGGAAATGACAACGGGAGGGGAGAGAGGGGGGGGGGGGGGGTGCCCTGACGTTGTGCCGGGGGTGCATAATACTACACCGCGGGCAGCAGGTTGCCGACCTCTGCTCTAAACTCGACCTTCTAAATAATTCAAACAAATCAATCGCAAACTCCCACTTAATTTCACGCACAGAAAGCTTCACGTTTAAACCATATTCCTCGTTATATAAAAGGGGATTTGATTTTTTAGGTCACAGAACATCGAGGACAAGCCTATGAGAAAACATGTGCGTACGTACGCAAATCCGGGTACCACCCCAGATTTCTAGTGCACGCTTGAATAGACAAAATGCCTCAGAAGTATTGCAAGTGCTGCTATTTTACAAACGAAATTCCATCTCCGACTGTACCCTCATCGCTCGCGCGCCTTGACGTAAGCCAACGCTATTGCGTAAGAGATCCGCGCTCGCAGCGGATCAACGTCCTCCGCGCGAGTATACTTGATAGCGCACACCACTTCGATAGTTCGGCGGTACTTCGCACGTCCGACTGATGACGCGAAATGCGATAAATGCGATTCTGGCCAAGCGGGGTAGACGGTGCATATGCCGGTGGCCAAACGCACGTGCGCGTTTGTCCGTGGCCTCTACCGTCTCCAAATTAAAGCTAATAGAGAGTTTTAGAACGGCGTACGCAGCCGTACGCAAAGAGTTAGCGTACGCTATTTCTTTGTGTCGTTCACACTGCGCATGCGCCGTGCGATACGCTGGTTTTGCATTTAGCGGAGGTAAGACTAGGTTAGGTTAGGTTAGGTTAGGTTAGCATAGCGGCTCCCGTACGCTACGCTAAGGTTAGCGGGTAGCGGGACCGGACTGCGCATGCGCGCGCGGGGAGTGCGAGGAGGTTGCCTCTCAGCGGAGGGAAAGAGCGGGCATGGCGAAGGCAGGCCGCGCGGAACTAATCCACCCCACCGTGACGAATTTGCTCTCCCCAGTCGCGCCCCGCTACCCGCCGCCGTGGCGTTAGCGGACGGAGCACGCTATGCTAAAACTCTTATTTCAGTAAAATAGCGTGCGTACGCTAGTTGGCTTGTGTATCTTTTTGTTCGCAACATGTCGGCAAGAAGCGCGACGGCCCTCCACGGTTCCGATCTTCTGTGGCCAGTAATTTTCCTCTGATTGAACAAGTTGTTTGCCCCTGTGTTTTTTTAAATACGTCGCGTGATTTGCATGTCGCCCTCGCGTAGCGCTCAATTGCTTTGAAATCGCTGACTGCCGGAAAGAAGCTTTGCAGCCGGGCCGGCGACCGAAGCCGTGAAATGCAACGTTGACTGTGTTTGCCATGTACGGAATTATTTTTCGCGAGAAACGATTCAACCCCACACCGGGTATGTACAGTGTGCGCGATAAACACCCTCGACTTGCGCCGGAGTGAAGTGACTTTTTGTTCAGCCCCGTAAATCGCAACAAACGAGTGCTACCCTAACGACGGGCAGGGGGTAATCGATCACTTGGAATCTCGCGCTTCAGCCTCAAAGCGCACGCCGTGACAGTGTGTTTATTCTAAACCCATTTCGTGAGTGTCACGAAGTTGAATAAAATGTGCGCGTCAAACCGGCTTTCTCGGTTCGAGGCGTTGTGTGCAACGGCGCAAAACAGGTGCCACGGGGCATCGATAATTCCACTAGGGTACATACTTGAAGGTGAAATGATATTTGTACCATGTTAGGCCGGGTTCAGACTGTTGCCGCCACTGTCGTAATAACTTCGAAGAATGACGTCATTTCACGTCTCAGCCAACCGAACTGCGCGACATGCCATTTCTTTTTACGCCCGTAGATCACGATATGGATTTTGCGTCGTTAGACTGAACATACCCGTAGGCTACGTTCAGGCGCAGCAAACGCCGAGGAAAAGTGCAGTGTTCCACGCATAAATTGAGCGCCCCATTTCGCAAGAAAAAGAAACACCGCGAAAAGGCAGCACGCGCCAAGACTATACGGTCTCGCTTTTGCTTGCGTAAACGGGCGCGAAACGAATAAAAATAGCTGACGCTCGCGGACATAAGATGTTTCATTGGGTTACCGCGGTCATACGCAGTTTTTCGTTCTCAAACTCGCGTACGCAGTTTTTACTCCCTTTCGTGAGCGGTCGTGACGGGGTGCTATAGGATGCGCGGCAGAAAAAAAAAAAAAAAAATGAAACAAAGCGAGAGAGGCACAGGCTGCGAATATATAAACGGTGGAAGGGGGGGGTTGGAGGACCAAATGGCTCACATGCCAGAGAAGAATAGCAAAGCAAGCTGGTAAATGACAGAGCTCGTTTCAACTTCACCCGAATTCTCGCACACCCATAACATCTGCGCGTAGAAGCAAAGGAGAGCGCACCAATGAGGGTTGCGCGTGCGCAGTGCAACACGCGCCTCAACTCGGATCGGCGCAAGGAGGCGTGAGCGGCCAACGAGATGCTCGCAGACCGCCCAGGGCGCAAACTTCGACTGAATACCAGCGACCCGCTTCTTCTTCTCGCATCTGCGCACGTGAAAGGTGCACTGCTTTTGAAGCTGCACGATCTGCGTGACTCCCCCACGTAACCCGGTTTTGCTAAGAGCAATAAAAACAGAGATCACTCTGTTGCGCGGGCGCGAAATATGCGCGCATTTGATGCCACCGCCAGAATAGCGAATTCGCTTACTGCTTCGCTCAACACCGTTTCGTGATGAGCGAAGTAGCTGCGGAGGCCTTCTGTGGCTGAAAGCGGGTTCGACTCCCACCGGCACCTATTAGGCGAACACCAAAGCCCGTGCCCGTATTATAACCAGCAGAAAAAAAAAAAAGAAGAAAACTTCCCCAACAACACTACCCGACCATCGTCAAAAAACCATCAGCGGTTTGTTGTTTCGTACGGAACGAGAGCAATTCCACCCCTCCGGCATCACAGTACCGTTAATTAGTATCCGTTACGAATGTTCTTTTCTTGCCTCTACCTGTACGCACACACACACACACACACACACACACACACACACACACACACACACACACACACACACACACACGCGCGCGCGCGCGCCCGCGCACGCACGCACAGAGAGAGAGAGAGAGAGAGAGAGAGAGAGAGAGAGAGAGAGAGAGAGAGAGAGAGAGAGAGAGAGCACGCATCTTCAGCTGTAAGGAGACTTTTAGCGTACCCCAAATGTCTGAACAGGTGCATGTGAGCGAGCTGGAGGCTGAGCGGACGCGACTAATATCCGGCCTGACCCGGGAACGTACCACCGCAGCCGCAGCGCCATAAATTCCCGGACAGTGAACTTTCTCTTATAAACCCCCCCGCTTCACCCGCTCCCTACCCCGATTTTTTCCGCCGTGTAGTTAGGCGCTCGCGGCCCAAATTAATCGCCGTTCCAGATCTGCGCAGGCAACGCGCCAGCAAAGAGCCCCAGCAGAAAGCAACGCGCACGCGAATGTCGCGCGCTGCCCTCACCCTCCAGATGAGAGCAGGCCTCAGAACAGAACTGGCCATCCACATTTTTATTTTCCGGCTGGCCAATGTTTGTGCACGCCTCGTTTCAGCGTTTTCGTACTTCGCCGAGTTAGATCGTCATGCCGCCCGACCGCACGCTCTCCTTCCTAAAGCCTCTCAAGGAGTGGTGGCGTGGTTGACTTGCGGAGGAAGCACTGAGTGGCTTTATTAGGTGCGGCGTGTCTAGGCTAAGCGGGAAAGGCCGCCATAAGGACGCCCAGAAACCGGAAGAAGAGGAGCGCATATCTGCGCGCGCATTCGAAGAGGGACAAAGCCCGACACCAATTCGCGGTCCCGTTGCTCCGTTTCTTAGACGCCGCGACAACCGCGAGACAAAGCTCGAAGCGCGAACCGGTCCCTTATTGCGCCGCGACCGCCAGTTACAACGGTGTTCCCCGGCATAAGAGATCGCCTTGGAAGAGTAAAGAACCAAGGAAGTTATCTACATGCAAATAAGGTCTGGCATAATACACTCCAAGGACCTGAGAGATTTCCAGGAGAGGCAGGGCCTGTAAAATAATTGAATGCGCCCCCATGCACACTAACTGCCGCAGTGTGCGTGTTGAAACGGAGGCGACCGAATGCGTGATGAAACGGAGGCGACCGAATAAATCTCGGTACGTGAAAATGTCTGCTTTTTCTTTTGTCCTATGAGAAGGGAGTTGTTTACTGTGCACCGGCGCGATTATATCTTGACGATGCTTTAAACCGGGGGTAAAGTTTCGTAATGCTCTCGAACACTTTTGAAAAGTTCATAGCGCGTGGGGACAAGGACAAAGTATTTTTGAACAGTGCAACAGCAACTAGCCCAGAAAGACGTGCTCTCGCACCCGAACGTCTTTGTATTCGTTAAGTTGTCACGTTGTGAAAAACGCCCTCGATGTGATCGCTCATCAGAAAGCAATCTCTCTCTCTCTCTCTCTCTCTCTCTCTCTCTCTCTCTCTCTCTCTCTCTCTCTCTCTCTCTCTCTCTCTCTCTCTCTCTCTCTCTCTGTGCGTGTGTGTGTGTGTGTGTGTGTGTGTGTGTGTGTGTGTGTGTGTGTGTGTGTGTGTGTGTGTGTGTGTGTGTGTGTGCGTGCGTGCGTGCGTGTGTGCGTGCGTGCGTGCGTGCGCATCACATTGAGAGCGTTGTGCGGCGCGCGCACACACAATGCGGAGTCCGTGTGCTCTGAGCACAGCAGCGACAACGTTCTCCGGAACTGCACGCAGCTCCCCCGACGCTCGTCGAAGCAGGCGCGACCGTGCGGCGGCGGCGGCGGCAGCAAGCAGCAAGTGTGCCACCGCAACGGGGCTGGAAATTGGTACGCAATCACGGAAGCGAACTCGGGCCGTCCTGGGCGACCAGTATCGGCGGCACGCATCGGAACCGCGCGCGCTGGCCCCGCTGCAGCTCCCGGGGCCGACATTCGAAAGCGTCGCTCCCGTCAAGAGCTGCGCGCCGGACTGTTCAATCAGGGCGTTATCTGCCTCCCCGGGTGCCAAGTGATCGCGGCAAAATAGAGCACTTTCACTACCCCCCCCCCCCCCTTTTTTTTTTTGCAACATGCGGCAGCATTGCAGCATTGGGACGCAAAGAAGCGAATGTTTGATGGCGTCGCACCATGCCAAATATCCCCAGTGTCAGCGTTGACTGCGTCTGGGGAAGGGGAGGAGATGCGGAAAGAAGAAAGAAACGGCAGCTTAACAAGGCCTGCACAGTGCAGTCAACAAACAGGAGTAGGAAAGATTCAAGGAAAAAAACTGGTTGATTTCTCTGTCATAGGAATCAGTAAAACACGAAAGTGAAATGTGCAGCGAAATCTGCAGAGAAATGAACATGATTTGTGGGTCGGCGGCTGTCTTATGAGTGTGCTTCGCGAGCGACATCCTTCTGGCGGGTCGCGTCGGCAATGGTGCACTAGCGCCATTTCCGTGACGGATATGACGTCAGTGAAATCTTGGTGTATACCGGCATAGAACACTTTCGTGTTAAAATATAACACCCGAAAGCGAACAACCCTAAGTATAACGTACTCTTTAGTACTAAAGGTTTCTTCCCCGCAAGATGACCCCGTCTGCCGGGGTGCACCCTTTACAGGCCGCTTGCTCCGTTATACTGGCGTCATATCCGTGACGGATATGACGTCAGTGAAATCTTTGCGTATCCGGGAATAAAGCACTCGGGTCAAAGTCTGGCCCCCGTTGCATTTATGCTCAACCTCTCAAATGGTATTCGCGTTACAGACTTGTTCCGCGCGTTTGTATACACACGCAACGTAAAATCCAAATTCTCGAGGCGAGAGACAGCGGAAGATCGTCCCCTCGCGAACCATCAGTAACCAGAGTGCATAACAGGCACAGAGAAGCGAAGTTCGGTGCTCTTAACGTGACGAATTTTCGAATATACAAAAGTGCTAGTTGTTGGGATAGCGCCAGGGGTGGATGTTTACGAATCGGCTAACATACCCTCGCCACGAACGCGCATTTGGCTTTACATATAGCCGCTAGGTTGATCATCCATGCCTTGATGTCGCAAGAATTCCTCCGTAAGGATCACTGAACGCAGTTATTGGCATTGTCTAACTGCGTTACAAGATTGAAGTTTCATGAACCAAGTTTTTCTACAGATTCCCAATAGGGCAACGCAACGGCCGACACCTAAAGGAACTTCCGAGGGGACACTCTAAAAACCAACGGTCAGTGCAAACAGAGCTCACCCCACAGTATACATCGAAACAGTTGGAATGCAGGTTGCCAGGAGCAGAACCCGCGCCGCGCTTTTGCGTAGGAGCGGCCGTACACACTCGTTCACATTCGCAACCAGCCTGCGGAGCAATCACTCAAAACAGACTTCGAAGTGGCGCCCTAAACTCTTACTGCCGCCTCTAACTGCGTCTGGAAATGATTACGAAACCCGGTATCCAGGCGCTCGTCGTGTCAGATTAAATGGGGCCTCCCCACAGAGGAAGGCGAGGTGAGAAGGAGAAATAGCTATCTGGCCGATGCCACAAAATCTCACCTCTTCTCTCCCGATGCTTCCCAAACAACCAGCGTAGCGGTTGTTTCCCGTACAATCCGCGCACAAAACAGTATTATTTTCCCCAGCGACCTCCGGTTCTTCTCTTCTAAACAAGAGATGATCAATTGACCTCCATCGGGAGTATGTATATACGCGCGCCCATGCCTCAACTATTCGAACCTTCCTGCTTCGCTTTGAGGAAGGGGGGCGGCAAATGAAGAGGGGGAGGAGGGGGCGCTGAGAGCCGAATCCATATCTGGCGCCCGCATATCCCCCCCCCCCCCCTTTAGGGGAATATCGTTCAAAAGTGCCACCATTCTCCACGGACATAAGACTGCACAGTGGCTTATAATTTCGAACGGATTTACACCACGAAAATTCTGATTTTAAAATAAACACAACGTCGACATTAACCAAGAAATAGCGAACAACAAAATTTTGCAGACCAACACCAACGAGTGAAACTTCTGAACTAGGTGGCCTCATGGCGTATCAAGAGGAGAGGCCGTGCTAGCATGAAGCAATGATCACGAGAATACAGCGCAGAAAAACTACCCCAAACCTCAACATTACTAAGCAAGATGACCCACGCCAAACCCGTAACTCCATGGCGCAAGTTTCAAAGGCGTTTTCACAATCTTCCGGAATAATTGGCAGGCTCTGAAAAGTCACCACAAGGGCAAATATAGCCAACGCGGCGAAACAAAACAGGGCTTAGCACGTGGCCATCCGCAGTCGGAGAAGCATCGGGAAGAAAGCTTCGTTTCACGCAGGGTACTCTTGAAAGGCGGATTACTCTTGCGTGCGTCAAAGAGCAAGGTTTCGTGGGCGTGTCCGCAGGTCGATCACGTAGGCTCAAACCGCCGTCTCGAATATTTCATGGGTTTACGGAGAAAAGTAGACTACGCGAGACCGAAGAGAGAGAGAGAGAGAGGATAAAACGGCGCGGCAGCGTTGGCAAAAAGCCTTTCTCGACGATTGGACTCCCAGGGGAGGCCGAACATTGGGATTCCGGTCACTGCGCGCTCGCGCTTTCTTGGCGTGACGTGGCGGCGCTGGCGGCCTCGCTCCCAGTCGCCGTGGAAGAGAAAGGCGAGCGAGAGAGGAAGGAGAGTGATTTACGCTGCTGGCTGACCGAGCCTGCGGGGGCTAAACAACGCACGCATCCGCTGGCGTTGGCCTGAGCGCGCGCCAATGTGGAACATTTGCCCAGTGCGAAAGCGAAAACAGCAGGCCTGCAAAAACGAGGTCTGAATGAAACGTAGCGACCTAGCAGCGGGCTGACGCCAAAATATTTCTTCAACAGAAGGTAAAACACTGGCGTAGCCAATACAGTTGCTAAACGAAGCCAATCCAAGCGTGCGAGGAAAGCGCGCTGTGTATCATGGCACTCCGCTCCCAGCGCACGATGTGCCGGCCACAGTGCCAAGAGGATACATTGTATAATTTGAGCACGTGCAGGCATAATTATTGCTGCTCTATTGCAGAAGAAAGGCCATATGTGCTGATACATGGAAAGCTGCTGCTGCAATATCACAAATACTGTGTCTGAACGTACATTTCGGGTCAGGCGGGTCTTAATGCGGCAAAATAGCTAACTTGAAGGTTATTAATTACAAAAAAACTCAAAAACCTGCTTTCGCTTCCGCCAATTTTAAGACGCGTGGATTAAAGAATGAAGACGAGTAACCAAAGCTGCCCCACTTTAAAAAACGAACTGCGAAGGTATTCCCGTGTTTTGCGCGCTTTGTGTCCGTTTTGAGCGAGCCCTGATCGGCAAAAAGCAAACAACCGGATGTGACGTAACCCAAGCGCGGCGGACCTACTGCGTTTAACAGCGGCTTCTTGGAACAAGCTATCTGAATTTCAAACAGACGGTTTTGTAAGTTTCGCCATGAATGCACCGGTCACATCCTCTCCTCTCTATCTGCTTCCTTCCCCCAACTCTCTCTCTCTCCCTCTAACATATATATATATATATATATATATATATATATATATATATATATATATATACAGTTGGAAGGGTGTCAGACAAGGGGACACAATCTCTCCAATGTTATTCACAGCATGCTTACAAGAAGTATTCAGAACGTTGGATTGGGAACAGGTGGGAGTAAGGGTTAATGGAGAATACCTCAGTAACCTCAGATTTGCTGATGACGTTGCCTTGCTGAGTAACTCGGGGGACGAATTGCAAAGCATGCTTTCCGCACTGGGCGAACAGAGTAGAACCGTGGGCCTGAAAATTAATATGCAGAAAACTAAAGTAATGATCAATAACCTCGGGACAGCACAGCAGTTTGAGATAGATGGCGAGGCAGTGGAAGTTGTAAGCGAATATATATACTTAGGCCAAGTTGTGACCCCAGATCCCAACCATGAGGCAGAGATAATTAGAAGGATCAGAATGGGGTGGGGTGCATATGGCAGACATTATCAGATAATGAATAGCAGCCTACCATTGTCGTTGAAGAAGAAAGTGTATGACAGCTGCATCTTACCGGTACTCACCTACGGGGCAGAGACTTGGAGGCTCACTAAGAGGGTTCAACTTAAATTGAGAACGACTCAGCGGGCAATGGAGCGGAAAATGATAGGTGTAACATTAAGGGACAAGAAGAGAGCGGAGTGGGTCAGGGAGCAAACTGGTGTTAAAGACATATTAGTAGAAATTAAGAAGAAGAAATGGACTTGGGCAGGGCATGTAATGCGAAGGCAAGATAACCGCTGGTCATTAAGGGTAACAGAGTGGATCCCTAGAGAAGGCAAGCGCTGCAGGGGGCGGCAGAAAGTTAGATGGGCAGATGAGATCAAGAAGTTTGCGGGTATAAATTGGTCACAGTTGGCACAGGACCGAGGTAATTGGAGAATAATGGGAGAGGCCTTTGCCCTGCAGTGGGCGTAGACAGGCTGGTGATGATGATGATGATGATGATGATGATACAGTTGAACACGGATATATCCAATTATTGTCTATATCGAACAGTGCAAACATCCCCTTGAAAATCCCATGCTAAAGTATAGGGCTGTTGTGGGCGTGTACCGAACTCCTGATCCCGGGCAAATTCGATATATCGAATTCCGCGCCGAAGGTGCCCCTGAAAGTTTGCTTCCCCTGATGGGGTGGAATTGATTATAACGTTGACTCATCGCAGGAGCTGCCTGGCTTGGTGAGACAGAGGCGGCGTCCGCAGCATTATGTCGCTTCGATGGCCTTCAACAGCTGTTTTCACGCTAGCACGAGAAGCAGCTCCATGATAGCTAGAACGCGGATAGTGGTTGGGGCGAAAGAACAAAAAGGAGCAAAAGAAATTGACCGGAGGCACTCTTTTTCTGTGATTGAGCTGTTTGGTAGCTCGTGCAGGGGGACCGATGCAGCGTTGTATGTTTGTTTTGTCCAAGGCATTCATTTCGGAGCAACGAAAGCGGGAATTCGTCGGGTGCAGGCTGTTGAAAAGATGTTGGTTGAAAAGGCGTTCGGAATTCCTCGCAGTAGTTTTGAGGGCGGTGCACGCATCAGCGTTGACGTAAAGGTGGCAGCACAACCCGCGCCGGCTATTTCGGAGCGTGTCGGGTGCAAAGCGGCTTCGTTGCACGACTCCAGATGGGGGAGGTGTTCGGTTCGGATACTGAAGATAACGGCACTTAGTGCCTGACAACGTTCTTAACCGCCTACTGCA
>NW_027526335.1:18356267-18428419 GCF_048455015.1 Haemaphysalis longicornis | reverse complement strand
CTGCAGCCGAGGTTCCGTCAGCGTTATTCGCCTCTGTTGTGGCACAGTGTACAGCGTTGATTTTCTCATTTGTGCGTGTTTGTAATCTTGAAGAAAATTTGGCCAACTTTACGACGCAGAAGAAAAAACAAGCGAAGCTCAATGACATTTCAATGATAAATAAAATGCGGTAGTCATCATGCTGCGGTTCGGAATTTCCGTGCTTTGAGGGTCAAAACGGTAAACTACCGCTTTCCACGACCCCAAAAAACTCTCAGTGATGTGCGGAGTCGTCAGATAATCTTCAGATAGGCGTATTTTATATATCGAATTATTGATATATCGAATTCTTTCGCGATCCCCTTGGAGTTCGATATATCCGCGTTCGACTGTATATACACACACGCACGCACACAACACACACACAACACACACCAGCAGGCGTTCGGTGTCCACCCCTATGTATGACACATTCCGCCTGCTGGTGGACTTTCCTTTCAATTTTCTGCACAATTATAGTCACTCATTCATTCACTACGACATAAAATGAAACGTCACAACATTCGCCATTTATGATGAGGAGGGAATAGCATTCTTTACAATGGTCTACGAAACTGTGGATGTATTGAAGTCACAATTTTCTGCTCTTACAGAAATTGGTTGTCTGATTGAACTAAAGATTCCCACTCAGAGTGATATGGCCGTAATTAATTTTTTTCCCTTACAGGCTTCACAATTCCACCATGAGTATTTATCGCTTTCCAAAAACAGCGCAGTTCTCCCTGCATCTGTCCTTTCTCGCATTCTGAAAATCCGAACCCCGATGTAAGCAGCTCAGACGCGAATGCCGCCACCACAACGTGAACTTCTGGGAGCACTAGGCGATTATCATGCATACTGGATATTAAATGCACCCATGCAATTACTTTTCAGCTGGCCCCCAGAGGCGACACACAATGCTTCTGTTTCAGCTCGACGCGGCGACCTTGCTTCTTGATTTTTCCACGAAGCTTTCAGACAACCGTCGTGCTGCCTGACGCGGCGGTAAAACGAGTGCGCAACGGTCTCTCCAGAAGGAGAAAAATTAGCAAGGGAGGGCAAGACTCGAGCCAGACAAGGGGGCCGTAAACTTAAAGAGCGAGACGCAAGATCTCGGCCCAAGGCCGCAACCTTGGGGGCGAACAGTCAGCGCTACACCTTCAGGAATCGACGCCGCAAACGGGCCCGTTTCGCTCCAGCTGCCTCCTTCCTACTCTTTACTTCTCTCCGCGCGCGATAATAATTGGCGCTGGCGGCAACCGGGATCGGATCGGCGCTGTCCTGTGCCTCGGGCGGCCTTGTAACCGTTATATCGGCGCCCGCCAGCGGCCAACGAGAAGAAAGCCTGTTAGGTTGGGACACTACGGGTATATGACGGCGGAAGGCTGCGGCGGGCGAACGACGCCGCCCACGCTCCCTCACCGACTTGGCAAGCGCTACACGAGGGCGCAAACTGCGCCTAAATGGTACTCGAGAGTTGAGGGAAAGGGACGCACAGTGGGTGCAAGCGCACCGCGTGGCACAGTTGTGGCACCCCCATGGTGGGAGAAGTTGGAACTGGCCGATGTCGTCTGCACTCAATTCGATTACTTGAGCGGTGCGATTCGTCGAAGAGGCCTCTTCAGACTTCACGACAATGCCTCTAGAACAAGCTGAGCGTCACTGGACCAGCATCGCCGAGACAGCTCTGCTTCAACGCCGAGAATACACTATTTGCCTTTTTTTCTTTTTTTGTCCTCGTACGCAATACTAGCTCGGGAAGTGAGGTACAACAACCGCGACGCTGCCACCAAGATTGCCAGTTCCGCAGCCTTCTCGGGGTGCATCCATATCCGTTCTCCCTTAGGTGGTGCGGCCTCACTTAAACCGGGCCACCATGCGCGACCACAGCCCGATACGCGAGCGCGCACAAGTTTTGTCGCACGTAAAGTGCGGACGGCGTTCGTGAGAAAGTGGCACTATCGCGAGGCCTTCGGAGGAACTCTGTCGCTTCTCGAACAGCCCCGGGAACAGCGGCGACAAAGAGCGGTGAGGACGACGCCTCATTAGGATTCTGCAAATCGCGCGCGCATGCGCCCAGCCCGCGCTCAGGGACGCAAGGAGAGTCGGCCGGAAAGCAAATGCGGTTACAGCGGCGGAGGAGGAAGCGTTCGTTTCCTCTAGCTGTACTGCGGATACCCATCGGACTTTCTGGTCTCGTCGATGGAACTCCCAACTACAGGCGGCCCAGAAGTTCGAAGCACCACCATTCAGCCTCTGCACCGAATGGCGAGTGAATTGCCGATCCAAACGCGCCGGCTAAAACTTGAGGGTTACGGCAGACACTCGCCTCGATCGTCACTCACCCTGCTTCAAGAAAGAAAGGGAACGAAGAAGAACAAGTAAAACAAGAAGAAAGAAGAAGAAGAAAGAAGAAGACAGAAGAAAGAAGAAAGAAGAAGAAGACAGAAGAAAGAAGAAGAAGAAGAAGAAGAAGAAGAAGAAGAAGAAGAAGAAGAAGAAGAAGAAGAAGAAGAAGAAGAAGAAGAAGAAGAAGAAGAAGAGCATATAAAAAGAAAGAGGAAGAGAAAGAAGAGATAGAATGAGAAGGAGGAGACGCGTAGTGTAGGAAGAAGGAGAGAAAAAGGAGAAGGGGGATGAGAAAAAGACGGATGTCAAAGCCACCTCTAGAGTCAGGCCGTCTGCCGTATTAGATATCATTTGGCCCTGCTGGATTACCCTGTCAAACGTATGCGCGTCTTTCCCACTGCTTCGTCTTCACCACATCCTCTCTTCGTTATTTTTGCCTCCTAATTTTCATGCAATGGTGTATTTTCACCTCTTTTTAGTTCTGTTATAATCTCCTCAAATATTTTTCTCTTTCCTCCAAAACTACATAGTTTCTTTCGGTAAGGCGCCCATTTCCTAGCCAGTACCCCTCAGTGGATATGAGCCATCTCACTGGTACCACCATCACCAGAAGAAGAGCATGCAGGCACGCAGACACCTAGCTATCGGTGCGCTTGCGGGCCGGTACGCTGGCAAGCGGACACGCTCTGCATGGGACCTCCGACCCCATGCTTAAACAGCTGCCAGCTTGCACCACCTAGCTAACAACAACAAAAAAAAAAAAAAAAAAGGGGGGGGGGGCTGCTGCTGTGCGCACTTAAACAAAAACCTGCTTCTTGTGCGCTACAACAATGTCCCACTTTCCGCTACCCCCCCCCCCCCTCTCCCCTCCCCGCGTTCGTCTTTGTCGTTTGCCTAGCTTGATGGGGTCAGTTTAAAAGTCATACACACATGACAGACAAGTACAGTCTATGCCAAATTTTCTAGGCCGAGCCGAAAATGTGCCGGCCGCAAGAACTTCAATGTACAAGCTTACGTCCCGAGCAAGTGGCTTAAACGTTTTAAAGCTACGGAAAACACTTTTCTTTCTCACCTTGCTAAAATAGTTTTGTCGCATCTAAAGATAAAGCTTTTTATTTGAATTCTTTGTGGTCGAGAAAGCTCACGATTGGTCAGAAAATTTTGACAAAGGGTGTACACACATACAGACGAACTGTCATTAATGGTTTAACGCTTTAAAGGAACGCACGAGGCGTGTCGCAACGGAGGGCTTCTTTAAGATACTATACTCTCGATACAGCGGCGTATCCGGACTGACATATCTGGAAAGGTGGGGGGGCGTGACTGAAACATTGGCAGAGCTAGTACAGATGAGCGCGTCTCCGCCCCTCCCTATGATACGACCACTGTTTGGACCTAGACGAAGAATGTACTGAACACGGAGCAAAAAATAAATAAACACACGCGACTGCATGCTAAGCATCAGGCGTTCCACCCAAAATTCTATCGCATATGTAGCATGTACTTTACACGTTGATAAATTATTGGCTAGTATCAGATTCTGCGTTTTACAGTTACACGAGATCGGAGGAAGCTCTAGACGACGAAGTAAGAGGAAGTTGCACTTTCTCGGAAGAATAACCCGCGACGGTAACTTTTACTCCTGTTATTTTCTTCAACCAGGAATTTACACAGCGTTAAAAAAAAAGTAAGTGTAGTGTTTATTTTTTCGGATATTCAACGGCAGAAGTGTTTTTCAGACTGGTTTCTCTTTGTTCTTTGGTGCACGTGCGTTTGATCCCCGCATTCCTGGGGCAAAGTTATGTGCAGACGACCGTGCAAGTGAAACCAGATCCCTGTTACGGCTGCTTTGCACTGCGTCAGCGCTGTGTGGCGACACAGGCTCACCGTACGTGCGCACAGCCAGCTGATCTGGAAGGTGACGCAAGCTCACATATTACACAGTGGCAGTCCATTTCACACAAAACACCTCACAGACGGCAAGCGCTTGTCCAAAGTACTTTAGTGAGCGAAAGAACCTTGAGGCAGCATTACTACGCTTGGACACTCGCCCTCTGTCCGAACAAAAGATTTGGGCACGTGAACTGACAACAGGAAACAAAGCCTAGCCGTCAAAGCCCTGCTTATATTTCTCAGTGACTCCTCTCTGAATTCTCGGCTCTCGGTTGCGACAAAATTTAACAGACTACGAAATAATGTCTCGATGTTTTGTTTTTTTTTTTCAGCACGATAATTCTCTTGAAAGTGAACTGTAATCATCTGATTCAACGCCCCGGCCCCCGTTGTACGCGAGGCGTTTATTGGTTTTACTGCTTGTACACAGTTCATTCGTCGATTTCACTGTCATTTCCCATACCTTACATATTTCTTCCTTTCTCTTTTTATCCTCAGTACCCTCCCCCTAGTGGGAAGTAGCAGGCCCAAGATCTCTCTCTCTCTCTCTCTCTCTCTCTCTCTCTCTCTCTCTCTCTCTCTCTATTTCTTTCTTTCTGATCCCCGTTTGAACGCACGCCTGCAAGTTTGCCCTGTTTGTGTTCAATACGAAACGGCGGCAGCGCCCGCACGAGCAGTTTCCAAGGGCGGGTACACGCGATTCGCGTCGGGGCACAGCGCGCCACCGGGCAAGAGCGCGCACCGCAGGGGTAACGAGGCCACCCGCATGCATGTAGTACAAACTTATATACGCGTCGTCGCATTGCGCAAAGCAGCGCCGCCAAAGTGCACCGCACACACAACGACGACGCCCCGGTCTCTGGCGTCCTTGCGACACGCACTGCAGCCACGGGAGCAGCTGCAGGTGATCGGGACAGGCAGTGAGCACGTCGGTCGCTGACTTATCGGGCCGCCCCCCTTTTTTTATAACCGGGTTTCCTGTCGCCCGGCCGGCACGTGGGGAGCGCCCCGCTGCAGCCGCCCGGCGATCGCTTTCGCTGTCCCGGAGGAAGGTTCCCAGGCAACCGGGTGCGTAGAGAAAATAACAGAGAAATCGGCAGTTGCCCTTCCTCTGAGTAAGCTGTCGACGGCATAAGATGCCAAAGAAAAGCTCAGCAAGGAAAGACGCGTGCGAGCAAGCAAGCCGGCAGGCATTCCAACATACCAGACCGCTGTTCGCGAGCGACGGATTTGGACACCTCGGGGATCGAGCACTTTGTGACTCCTAGTCACTCGCGCCAAACAAAAAAAGAACATCCGTAAACGCAGTAACGCAGTTAGCATAGCGTATCCGTCCGTATGCTGCCACTGCAAGTCCGAAAGCGAACGTTTCGTAACCCCTTCCTGCATCCACGAGAGGAAAAACCGTCGCGGTACACACACACACACACGCACGCACACACACACACAGAGATAGAGAGAGAGAGAGAGAGAGAGAGAGAGCAGGCGCCTTCAGCTGTAAGGAGACATGTAAGGCGTGCGCACGCACGCACGCACGCACACACACACACACACACACACACACACACACACACGCACACACACACACACACACGGAATCGACGATAAGGATTTCTTTTTTTTTTTCTGCGGAAAAAAATGCGGACTAGACTGATGACACGGGGAGAAGTTCGCTCGCCCAGCGGCCCAGCGCGAAAATACGAAAGATTGAACATGGCCTCCGCGGAGGCCATGGATTGAAACAAACTTCCAGACGGGCGGTTGGCAGACGCCTGGCTCCTGTCGTCAAAGAGGCGTGAACGCAGGCATTTGTCCCCGCGCGTTGTGTTGTCTTTGGCTCGCTCGGGATGCGCCGCTGCTGGCAGTCGTTCAAGCTGGGCGACTTCCTCTGCGGCCTCCGCCGTAAAATTAGGAGGGAAACAGACAACACAAGCCCATTCCAAAACGCGGCAAGTGCTTTGCCCAGTGTCGTGCATGGGAGAGAGCTGTAGGCCGATTAACACGGTATTTGGCACAGCACCGCAGACCGTCAAGGGGACGTCCGCCAAGCCACCAAACACGGCGAATGCAGCAGGCAAGCTGTCGCCAAACACACCAGCCGCCCACCCACCACCTAGCCCCGAGCACCCAAGGCCACAAACAACCGACAACCGCGAACGCGCCAGAGCCGGGGTAGCAGCCCTATTGAGAAGCGAACCTTTGGTACTGCGAATATATTCCATCAGCCATCTGTTACAACTTGCCCTGCATTGACAAATTGCGGTAGCTTAAAACCGCGTGATTTTGTGCATACTTATTGTGCGGCATGTTGAGCGCAAGGTCGCGGGTTCGATCCCGGCTCCGGTGGCCGTTTTTCTGGTGGGGTATAAAACGAAAACGCGAGAGTGTCCGAAGAGTTCATCGCATACGGCGGCGGCAGACAAACCCCTTTCCCCACGCCACCCAGTACTCTCCCCGGTGAAAACACCGCCCGTGGGAGTGCCCCCTCACCCCATCCCAACCCCTGAGCAGCGGGAGAGCCAGCCGGCGCCGGCCAGCGGCGACCGGGGTGACCAGCTCGAGCTGACATCCCGGGCGCAACTGGCCGCACGTGCCCTGGGCCTAGACGGTCCGCGGGCAGCCCGAGGACTGCGTTCGGACCGGATGTCCCATAAGAATAGATGGGAAAATCGAGCACCGGATCACGTCTCGAGCAGTCCGCGGACGATTCTGGACTGATAATTGACGAGGCCAACAGAAGATCCCCCCCCGCAGGAGAAGGACGGCTCAACCTCCTCCGTTTCAGCCCAAATAAAACGTTTTCACCACCACCGCCCTTGTGTGGAGATTTCGACGCACGTTAAATATCCCGAGGTAGTCGACATCATCGGCACCAGGACGGCATCATCGGCGAACTGCTGGAAGAGCTCGCCATGACGTTCCAGATACTGTGCCGAAAGACAGGATTTCCTGAGTGCTGACGACGATGTTGCTGTCACCGTGAGCCCCTCGAGCGCACACACCATCGCCGATGTCATGGCAGCTGGTGCTGCTGAAAGCACTGAAGAGACTCAGGACGTCACAACGTAAAGCCGCCCGACGCTTTATGCAGCGCTTTTGCGAGTCGGTGTTCTCCGCCAATATTGCCCCGATATTGAACAACACGGACTTGAACTGGTGCAAACAACGTCTCGTTTAGAGAACTCGGGAACAAGTTAAGAACGGCAAGCATTCTTAAGCACAAACTTCCGCTCGAATCAGGCCCAGTGAACAGCACAGCTAGTGGACGCGGAGCCGCACAATGGACTGCCTTCGCCCACTTCGCACGGACGTGGCACGCACATGCGGCGAATAATGGACTGCTTCTTCCTTCAGGCACATGCACCATACTAGTAGTGGACCGTGTCCAGCAGAGCTTGCAAGCATGCGAAAGTTAGCTTGTGTATGGTATCACTCCGCCTAAGCGACGGACCCGGATGTCAACGGGCGCGCGCGTTTTGAAAGGAGACTGCTATGCATGCGTGATGTCGTCTGCCTTTTCTCACGTAGTTTGTTTGTCGTCACTGCAGTTATTTATAAGTATATAAAGTACAAAAAATCACTAGAACGGCTCGTGCCATGTTCAAAATGTTCCCAGTAACGCACTACTTGCGCCGCGCGGACTGACATCCGGCTGCGGTGACGAGGCACAGCGGCAACTTCCGTTGCCGTTCTTAAGTGGTAACCGGATGTAGTTGGTGCCGCCAAAACGAAAGGGAAAACAAAAATCACCCCTTTCTTGCGAAGTAGGCAGTTAAGGCGGAAAGTAGCGTTATTGCATGCAATAAATGGAGTTTTGTGTAAGGTAATGACATACTTTATGTGTTTCGTTATGTGAGAACGGCAGGGGGGTCCCGCGTATGGGGAAACTCGTAACACAAAAATTCGTTATAGACGGGTTCGGTTATATCGAATTATTGGATATATAGAACTAATCGCGGCGCATATTACAGTTCGCTATAACCGGGTTTGACTGTACTTAGTAATGACCATGCTATAGCTGCAGGACGAGCAGAGTTCCAGTGCGTGTACTGTAACAGGACACAAGATCATACCGAATGCGACGCAGTTATTGTAAGCACTTGTTTACATTGCGCAATGACACGTGCAACCTGGTGAAAAAGTTTTGACCAGGTACCTTTTCAGCAGTAAATGCGCAAACGCCACAAAGCACCAATGCATCGTGTTACGCACGCCTAAAACAGTGATGCGTTCGGAGGAGATAAAACTTGTCCCAGAGTGCACATTTTAGCGCGGTTGAAAGCGGGGCTTCCCGAACGACTTCACTCAGTGCAATTCCTAGCACTAAACAGTAATAGATGTGAAAATCTCCAAAATGTTGTCTATATTAGTCAAGGAGCATCAGTCCGACGGCCTACCTTCTTGAACACACAAAACTTTGCTCAGTGCACGACATTTGGGGCACACTTCTTTGGCATTTGTTGAAGTGACGCCTTCGCTGTAGGTCACGCGACTTTTACCAACTCGCACCGATGAATCACGCCTCTAGACCAGCTGTAAAAGGTAACTGACCAAAATGAAGCTCTTCAAAGGTCTGCAAGAACATCCAGCACGGTGATAATAGTCCGAAATATCTTCGGTTCACACCAAAGGCCATTTCGCATTTTTGTTTCGTAGGGAGAAGGACGCTTTTTAATGCGAGAGCATTAAATGACGTCGGAAGCCTTCAAGCGGCTTCTCGGGAAGCGCTCCATAGCGCGCAGTCCCACAGCGCGAGTTCGAACTCGGCAGTGAAGTGAAAGGTGGCCGTCCATGTCAGGGTACCCCACATGAATAAAGGAACGGAAGAAGGAAGACAAACGAGCAAAGAGACAAGCAGCGAAGCTCCGTCAAACGGCAGCTGGAACAAGAAGCGGGGCAACGCGCAGGAGACAGATGGGAGCCATTCGAAAGCGTTACTGCGGATCGCAGAGCAAAGCGTCCCAAGCGCAAGATGACGCGGCCCTTCGACAATGCGAGGCGGAAGCACAACGGCTCCAGGCTGCGTTCGATTTTACATTCGTGATTTCGCATTTGAAACCTCTGAGAAGTGCTTAGGTGTCCCCAGATTTTAATGCGTAGCATTCTTTGCCGAGTGGGCCCCCACAGCGAGGACCGTGTAACGCCCTGCATTTCCACAAAAATGCAGATATTGCGGAAGTTCCACATGTAATCGCTATAATGGCGTAAATGCAGGTAACTGTACGAACGGGATTTTTAAAAACTAAAAAATAAGAAAAATATTTAAAGAAAATTACGGAAAACGGCGAAACGTGTAACATCCTGCATTTCCACAATGCAGATATCGCGAAACTTCCACCTGTAATCGTTGTAGTAGCCTAATGGAGATAATTGGCCGAACTAAATTTTGAAAAACTAAAAAACAAGAAAAATATTTAAAAATGACGGAAAATGGCAAAACGTATAACGCATGGCATTTGCGCAATAATGCAGATTCCGCAAAAGCTTCACCTGTGACCGTTATAACAGCGTAAATGTAGACCATTGATCGAACCAAATTTTGAAAAACAAAAAAAAATAAGAAAAATATAAAATCACGAAAAATGGCGAACCGTGTAACACCCTGCATTTCCACAATAATGCAGATTTCGCGAAAGTTACATTCTGATCGTTACAATAGCGTAAATGGAGATAATTGGTCGGACAGGATTTAGAAAAACCAAAAACTCTGGCTGGAAAAAACTCCCACTCACGACGAGCGGCATGAGAATGCTACGCATTAGTAGATAGTTCTCTGAATTTCTGCAGAATTTTTTCTAAACCTCAAGTCGCAGAAATTCAGAAACGCTCCTCGCCAGGGCGGGAAGTTTCGAGGCCACTTCGAGGCGAGGCCGCTACCGTAAGAGGAGTTCAAAGTCCTCTGCTTTCGCTTTCGGTTCGCAAGCCACGCGCCACGCCTCAGGTCGGACGCACTCGAGCCTGCGTTCCAGATCCATACGATCAGGAAGAAATCTCGGCGACCACAATGCGGCCCGCAACAACCGCGGACCGAGAGCTGCACAAGCGTGCTGTGTGACAAGCGCTTCTTAACAACGGCGGTCGCGGGGAGAATAGCCGCCTTGCGCATCGCCACCAGGTAAAAAGTGCAAAGGCTCACGGGTACGTCGTCCGCTCCCGCCACTTCTGGATCGAGATCTCGCCTGGCCTCCCGTACGGCGGTGGCTTTCACGCGCGTGTGCGCGTGTTTTTATTTGTCACACAAGTGCTTACCTTTCAGAGGAGCCCCTAGTAGGATTCATCGCTGTTATTCATTGAATGTGCGATGCATGAGCGTTTTTTTTTTTTTTCGGTGGAAACAGATAAACAACAAGCACACACGCGCGTGAAAGCCGCCGGCGTACCGGGGAGGCCAGGTGAGTTCTCGAACCGGAAGTGGCGGGACTCCGCGGGAGAAATCAAAGTACCCATGAGCCTTTGCGCTTTTTACCGGTCACCTACACATTAAGTCGCTTTCTTTTCCTCGACGCTGCTGCCATGGCTCTACCTGCTGCGACAACCCAGTTTAAGGAACGGGGGAGGGGCGAAATGAAATGTAAAAAGGCCGAAACATGACACGCCAGCTTCCCTGGCGAAGCGCGTTCCCTTTTTGAGTAGCGCGCGGCGTTCTTTTTTTTTTTTTACAATTTCGTTCCCGCTATGCGAGATTAGTGTCACTAGTTAGCTTTCCTGGTCTGCGTCCCGAGTGACGGTGTGCAAAGCAGAGTGCCTTCAACAGAGCAAAGCAAGTAACCGAGTCAAATCGCACCAACCGCAGTGGCATGGGGGCTAAGGCGTTGTGTTGCTGATCCCAAGGACCCGGGGAAGTACCGGCCACCGAGGCCGCTTTCAAGATGGAGGCGAAAAAACGCCCGCGTGTTCGGGATTTCGGCGCACGTGGTCAAAATTAATCCGGAGCCCTCCACTGCGGCGCGCCCCATAGTCCAGGTGCAGCTTCTTCGCGTTAAACCTCACAATCGAGTTACATCCCGAAGCGCAACGCAAGCATTTTCCGAACGGGCTGCGCTTCCTATACGCGCCCACGGACGTCGAAATAAAGATAACAGCCGCGCCAAACGGTTCGTTTCAAGGGCAGCGGCAAGAACGCGGAAGACAGGCGGCCATGAAAGAACCGCTCGCCAACGGTAAACATCTGCCCCCACTGGAGTTCCGGCGTGAAAGCGCCACGCACCAGGCCCACGACGAAAGGCCAGGTATACAGCGCGCCAATCGCCTTGATCGTTGCCAAAACAACTGCACGGCGCTGAAAACGCAGCGCTGAGAAATAATTAGGTGCCGGGTTTATTTATTGCAGGCTGCATTAGAACGCAATGAGCGCATCTTTGTCCATCGCATTTGTTTCTCCACAGCACGACAGTTAAGATGCACAAGGTTTTATCCTAAAAAATGAAGTGCTGTGTATATATATACGCACCACTTGGCAGCAGGATCGTGGCACGCAGCCCAATCCCAATCCCCAAGAACCTCGATACAGGTCAAAAGACGGTCGGTAGTGCTGAGGGATCAGTTACAATCGCAATTCCTGCTCACATGCTGGCTGGCTGAGACTACAAATGCCATCGCTTTTTTAAAAGCGTACACACAAAAAACTAACAACGCGAGTACCGCGTGGTTCTGTAGTTGCCCTGTGCCATTCCGGTGCACTGTTCCACATGTTTTTAGCCCGTGTAGTTATTGCTTACAAACTCGGAAAATATACGCTTCCGAAACGTTACAGGGTACAAAATCAAGAGAGGCGCGGCCATACTGCCGATGTCCATGAAGGCCACACTGGCGGAGGTACTACTACAATCAACAGGGCGGGAAGCGGGACGCGCGGATGACAGCCGCGCGCGGAATATGACGACGAATTGTTCGGACCCGCCGTCGGACGGACACGCCCGAACGAACAGTGTTTTCCTGGTCGTCTCGTTCGTGACGTGACGGCCGGCAGGGAAAGCACGAACTTCCGCTCGAATCAGGCCCAGTGAACAGCACAGCTAGTGGACGCGGAGCCGCACAATGGGCTGCCTTCGCCCACTTCGCACGGACGTGGCACGCACATGCGGCGAATAATGGACTGCTTCTTCCTTCAGGCACATGCACCATACTAGTAGTGGACCGTGACCAGCAGAGTTTGCAAGCATGCGAAAGTTACCAGCCCGAACCAAATGACGGTGAAGGGATCTGCTACGGCACGGAGGGCGAAGAACAGCCAAACCTAAGCGACGGTGCGCGTCCTTGAATTTATAGTTGTTTTTTATTAATTTTCTAACCATCGGGAATCGCCTTGTCGCCGAGGCAAAAGGCGATTAATAGTCGCCTGTAATACTGTAACTGTAATAGTCGCCTGACTAGGCCCCTAGCATTAGACCGCACAAGCGACGGGAAAAGAATCAACTATACACGCCTCAATACATGCACAAACAAATACAAATATACATACGCACTTTTAGCGCAACAAAATACAACAGAAATAATATATACTACAAAGATACATAACTGAACATGATACACGTTTTTTTGCTTAACAAAATAATAAATAATATAAAATAAAATAAAATTTACGTGAAATCCCTCCGCTTTTGCGAAGGAAACAAAAAATAACGTAAACATATACACAAAATAATAAGAAAATACAAAATAAATTGTTACACTTCATGTACAAAATACTTCAGTTTTTCGTCTAAAAGGGGGCTACCGAGGGAGTGTGTGTTGGTTCAGTCAAGTCAAGCAGGACAGGATGACTGTTCAGAAGATAAGGAATTTGTTAATTAAGTGTATGTGTGCCATAATTTGTTCTAGTTCGTACTTTTATAAAGTTTTTTATGCCAGAAATTATACGCCACTGTGGTATTAGTGCAATTAAAAGAAAAAAATACTCTGGGTCAGTTCTGAATTCTACAAAAATGCGTGCCGCCCAAAGCGGTTTGGAAAGAGACACGAAGAAGGTTTACAACATCCTAGTTTCGCTCGCAGAAGCCGTGCTCCCGTGCTTCTCAGTGCTGATTTAGTAACACGAATGTTAAATGTGGTTCAAGCTGCGAGCTTATGGTTCAGAACGCAGTGGATGGCCAAAGTGAGTTGTTGAAGCAAACCGAGGTTGACGATAGGTGGGTAGGGGTGCGTGCATGCAGAACCCTGAGTCCTGACGGAGATGGCCACGTCAAAACGACCCGAACACCACTTCTCCACGAGCACGCAATACGCAGCCACGCTAAGAAATAGATGTATGAGTGAGAAAACTGCCACGTTCCGCGATTATCCCGGAAGAATTAATGGAAAGGGTTTCGCTAATATTCCGTTAATAAGGCTGTACACAGATTAACGCTCGTAATTTGCACTCAGTGCATAGTTACTGAATGGCGGTACCCGCAAAAGCCTTGCTAGCCGCCCATTTCTGGAGGAGTAGGATGGCTTGTTAATTTTTTGTTTCTTCGTTACTAAGGGGCGGGGGGGGGGAATCCAGGGAAGCTTAGAACTCTCCGGGAATGTGAAGGCGAAAGCCTAGTTGGACCTTCTGTTTATATGATGTCGAAATTACTGCTCAGCTATGCGGCCGCGCCCGTCACCACGTGAGCTTGCTCCGCTCACTAGCCATCGCCAGGAGACTTCTGTCCGGCCCCGTCGGCAACTCCAGCTTTCAAGGCGGCTGATACTGCACGTGCGGCAGCAGCCTTCCTTCCTCTGGAGCTGCTTTCTCCCTTTCCAGGCACGCGCTCGGCCCGACCACGTTCTCTCTCTCTCTCTCTCTCTCTCTCTCTCTCTCTCTCTCTCTCTCTCTCTCTCTCTCTCTCTCTCTCTCTCTCTCTCTCTCTCTCTCTCTCTCTCTCTCTCTCTCTCTCTCTCTCTCTCTCTCTCTCTCTCTCTCTCTACCAGCAATTTCCTGTACCTCACGGCGCGTGCCCTTAAAACATACGTCGCCTTAATAATGGTTACAAGACGATAAAAAACATTTTCCCCGAGAATAGTTCCCCGATATTCAGTGCTCACCGCGGCACCGTTGCAGGTGCGACAACAATACCCTTTTTCCAGGTTAACGAAAACAACCACAACAAGAACGTCGAATGCCGACTGTCTTCTATGAGAACAGGGGTTTGGGAAGCCAAGAAGGCGCATAAAAAAAATCCCAATATGAGGTCACCAAGGCATTACGGCTTCCGCGCAACAGAGCTTGATTCTCCATCAGAGGGCAGTTATACAACCCGCCTAATGTTCCCGGCATCGAACGCCCCGGGGCCTTGAAGGAGTCGGCGAGATGACGTCGATAGCGAGGCAACGGACTCCGATATGAAGTTGTGCTCGCACGCGGAAGACGAGCACGCAATTCGAAATTACCGCGCATCATTTGGAAGCTGCGCCTAGGCCTTCGCAGCGTCACGAGCAAACGGCTAACGGGTCGCCCCGGCGTCGACCTTCTGACACCGCCGCGTCATGGTTCCCCGAGTGTCAATCACGTCTCGGCTATCGCGTGTGCAGCTGCCGTTTCCGCGGTCTGAACGCACAAGGCGCGGGGGAAGAAAGGTTGTAGGCGAAACGGAGACGTCAACAGGGGACTCACTTGCTGTAGACGCGGCAGGTGGAGTTGTTGACGCGCTTGTCGGAGACGTATCGGCGGTGGTCCTCGAAGGCGTCCTTGATGGCGGTCACGCCGAGCACGAAGAGCACGGGGATCATGGCCACCTCCTTACCGAAGGCGTTGATCTGCGGCACCCAGTTGAGCAGCACGATGCCGAGGAAGTAGAGGTTGGCGAACCGGTGGAACTGCTCGAACAGGTTGCGCGGCACGAACGACAGCAGCGTGTACTTGGTGGTGCGCACCGCGTTGTTGGCGAAGCCCCGGTTCGGGTGCTGGGCCGCCGGCGTGTCCTCGGCCACCGTGTGGTTGGGCACCAGGCGCCGGTTGGGCTCGGCGGCCGGGTCCTTGCCCGCCGAGCCGCGCCGCCAGCACCGCCACGGAAGCTCGCGCAGCCAGCGGCCCAGCCGACGCCGGCGCGGGGCCTCGTGCTCGGCGGCCAGCGACAGCGAGGCCATGCTCGACTCCTCGGCGGCCATGCCGCCCGGTGCACTCGCGACGCCGCCACCGCCGTCCCTGCGCCGTCGAGAGAGAACAGCGGTGGTGCACAACTGCAAGCCTGCCGCAGGTCCAGTCAAGCGACGAAATGGCGCAGTTATGGCCTGCGCGGCTCTTTGCTGTACATAGCACAGGACGCACATATAGACAGCGATCGCACGCCGCGCGGACGAGGTATAGTGACAACACCATGCTCTAGGCATTCAGGAGTAAGAGAGAATGCAGAATGCCCCTTATGCGCCCACCTGTGCACTTTAAGCCCGCCTTAACGCGATTCTTGGCTATTCTGCAGCGTATACCCTCACCTGGACTAGCATAGCAGGCCCTGCTCCCACTAGCAGGACTGACGACTGCACTGAACACAGCATTTCACACATTGGCTGCGACGCAGGTTGTTTTGCCACAAAGGCTCACCAAACACGACGAAATGGCTCTGATCGCTTGCGGCGGCTGAGCGTCGCCTACACAAGCCACTTCCGGTTCAGGCTGCAACACGCCATTATCCCACCTTAAAACTAAGTTGCACCGGAGCACGAGAGGTGGAGGAGGAGAAGGAGGAGGAATAAACGTCCCTATGAAGCAGTTCGCCTTGGGGAAAAGTCCTTATTCCAGGACTCCTTGAGACCGTCCAGAGCACGAGACACACTGTATTTCTGGTATCACCTCCGTTTCAGTTTGTTTACTATCAGGCGCACAACTTGTCCTTTGAAATCCGCGCGTGCGAATGATCTCCAGAACACTTTCTCGCGCATCGGTGGCCTCCGCTTCCATTAAACCGCGGAAGTTCCTCGGCCCAGCCTCTTTCCGTCATTTCAACGCAGTTGCACGAAGGCAACCCGCCGTGCGACACGGCACATCCTCCTTCCAACAGGGGGAGGGGGACACCTCCGGCGCCGGAAGGAAGCACAGAACCGCGGGTAATTCCTCTTGCCTCACGCGAATGAAACGAGCGCCGGCATCTGCGCTGCCGCAGCTTGCAGCGTAATCGCGGCGTGGTCAAGGGCGTGTGTCCCTTCACCTCCCTCTGTGTCCCGAGAAGATGCAACGGACCCCATGTGGTCTAGGTAAATCTTCCGCCCTCCGCCAAGGCGCACCTCAAGGCAGCGGTGCCGCTGTTGCCTCGAAACAAAGTTTCAAAATGCTGCGCGCTGCGCCCGGAAATGGAAGAACGCGCATTTAAAAGCAGCACGGGCGAGATTAGCGTCTTCACCATGCTCCCGTCCGCCGCTCTCTTAAATAAAAAACGCGAGCTGGAGATTACTCCGCTGGAACGAAGTTTCTTTAGGAAACCACTCCTGCCCTGAAGCGAAGATACGGCAACTCGGAAGTTGTTTACTTTTCGTTTTTACCTTTCTTGTAGTGAACGTTTCGGCAATAATAGAGAATCGCTACTGCAGCTCATTAGCAGCTTGAACACTATGATAATACCGCTAATATTTATTCGTACTACAAAATCATTGTAGCATCCAGCCAATAAGCCACGTCTTGTGTGCGTCGCTGACAGTCAAGGGGACGCCAATTGGAATATCAGGATATGAAAAATCGGGGCCAAACTTTTCAAGACAAATACACTGCTGAGCAAATGCCACGCCCCGAAAAAAAAAAAAAACATCTTCAACACTGCAAAAAAGGGTTTCTTACTACACAAACATAAATGGCATAGGTAACGTCCACAAAATAAATGTTAGAACCATTCCCACGCCATGCGTAACAAGGCAGTACAGTACGGTTATTCATTATCTACAATCAGGCAACCCGGAAATATGTTACCCGTTTCGTGGTAGTGACAACTAGCCATATTCTCATTATCTTGAGGTGATGTGGAACATGAAAGGCATGAGTTCATTTCTAATGAATACAGGCACGTGGCAACGGGATACTTTCGAACGGTGTTGCTTACATTTATTTGTTTTCAATCATTATTCAGTAGTTTTTCATTATTTGACGAGACGGCCATTTTGAGGGCCACTTCTTGACCACGACGCCAGATTTTCGACCTACCCAATTATTCCGCATTAACACGGTGCCAAAAAAAAAAAAGCAGACATATCTTTTTAAAAATTGGCCGCGCATCTGCTCGCGTCACTGCAAATGTCGGAAGACGAGTCTCCTGCCGCCCCTGCCACGCAACTGTCTCACCTGTCTCATCCACCCAAATCTTCGGCTGTTCCCCTCCTGTATCGCACCACCGGGGTTCTTCGATTTACAGTCTCGGACTCACCGTGGACTCTCCGAGAAGCAGTCCGGCGTTCGATTTTCCCACGTATCCCTATGGCTCCGGGGAACCCTCGGACTACCCGCAGACTATCCGCGATGAGTCCGAGACTGTAAATCGAAGAGCCCCACCCATTGCAGATTTGCGGGGTTCAATTTTGCCGCGTTAGCACTGCTGGCGCGCCATCTGTTTGAACTGTCCGACTCGACATGGCTCGGAGCGGATTGGGAGCGGAGAACACCGACCGGGCAAAAAGAAAACTTGAATGCGACGAACAAACTGTAAACTGAAACTCTTTCCTGTGGCGCTACCTAGCGCCTGCCCCGCATCAAAGGGGACTAGGAACTTTTACTTTACTTTACTTTACTCAAGCCACAAGCGCGAGACTCGGACGCCAGCCTTGTTTGCATTTCGTGGTTAGAACACTGCTTTCAACGAGTTTTTTTTTATTTGCTCTCGCAAAAATCGAGCACACATCCACTTTTTAATTAAAAGAACACTGCAAACACCAGCTACGTGTTGTTATTCTATCTCAAATAAGCCTAATATCTTTTTGCTTAACACTGTTGACAGATATAGAGCATATTTCTAGCTTCATTAAGCTGAAATGTTGTCTATATATATAGTAACGTTTCAGTCAAGAATTCATTTTAACTTTTATCCTGGCGGCTGAATCGAGTGACAGACAGACAGACCAAAATTTTCGCAGCTAAGTAGCCCAAGAATGACCATCGTCATTAAAAACTGTGAGACTAACCATTCAGATGATGGTGGATTACCCAGCGAGGCTGTTTCGTTTTCGCTGGGTTGCATACATTTACGAAACAAAACCCGATTGACCGGGGTGCAGTTCAAAACAGTGCACGAAACTGCTGCGGCTTGCGGGACCATCGGTTCCCACGTGATTGGCGGCCGGAGCGGCTGTGTCGCTTCAAAACCACACATCTTCCCCCTCTCCCGCGTTTCTGCTGCTGCGCTACAAGCTCTCCCCCTTTACTCGGCTGCACTGCAGTGCCAAGCGCCGACGCCACACTCTCTCCACACTCTCCCGAGGCACGGCTGCTGCCCCGTCGCGCCCTCGTCCCCACCCCGTTGTTTGCTCGCCATTTCCATGCTCTGGTACTCCACCTCCTCCTTCCTTGGAACGAATGCGCTGTAGAGGTAAACAGCGTCGCTGCAAAAAGGCTGTCTCGCGCCTTCCGCTCCAGGAGCGCCAATAACTCCGCTCGGGTGGTTTTGGCCGCCTAGATCCGGTCAGGCCCATTCGGTTGACGTTTAACCCCGGAAAAAAATAATAATAATGCAAGAGAAGCTGGTCCGTGATTGTTGTCTACTTGCCTCTGCGTACTCATTCACTCGGTCGAAGGATTAAGCGGCACAAGACTCGTGAATACGCGGAGTCATATATCAAGGCTCATTTTATCCAGCGAAGCTAACTCGCGGAGAGTATACATACTGCTGCTGATTTCAAGCAGCAGGCTGCCGCTTCAAATCGAGGGGTCGTGGTATATGATTCGCACCCCGTGAGCGACCCTCAAAGGATCCCTCTCCTTTTTTTTTTGTCATGGCATTTTGTTTGGTTCGTAGCCCTCCTGAGAGACGAGATAGATATATCTATATACATATATACAAATAGATCTAGAATGTTGTAGGTAGCTTGTGCACGTGCGAGTTCTTGTACTTGATCGTTCAGAAGATAACTGATTTTATAGATATTGTAATCGTACCCCTTATGAAGCGATTTCAACTGAACTCTGCAGACAGTTGTGCTAAATAAACAAATGTGTATGTCGAACACTTTTACAAGGTGGCGCATCTGCACGAGATATTTTATGTCCAATCTGTGCAATCTTCGTATGCGCATATTTTCCTCGGTAAGTTTACCAGAGTGGTAATACTTATACTGCCGTAACCCGCTGGTATAGTGATCAACTGATATTCACTAATAGACAACGCTGCGCTTCTTTCTTGCTTGCAACACAATAGTACGCATATTGGAGAAACAGGTTTATCAAGTAGATAGAAGGAAGCAAACATGTTTTTCATATAACTCACCATTAAGTGGAGGTAATAACCGTTAGGGTGGTTAGAGGACACAATAAGCAAAATGATCAATTTTCACGCTGCACTATCATGAACGGCAGGTACGCTCAGGTACACCTTCATTTCCTCTTATTTACGAACTCGGCTAGAAGCTAAGGGCATCCTAGGTGTGAAAAGATTAATTACGCCTGCTGGCGGACTTTTCTTTCGAAATTGATTCATTCATTCATTTTCGCTAAGACGGGGGCATACGCAGATCAACCCTTAAACACGACTGCGCTTCGGTGCAATAAAACGCACCGTAAATAGACTTGTAAGTAATACGATTATTTGGGGGTCGCCTTCCCCCAAAGAGGTCCTCAGTTTCTTACTTATTTTTTAGTTTTTTTAAGCATTCCACTTGCGCGAAGTTAAATCCCAGCGGGTTGCACCGCATACGCGCACACGCCTCCATGGTTATCCCCACTTCAGCAGAATTGGCACAAGGCGGGGAGCGATTCTTTATTCGCCTCGCCCCCCCCCCCCCCTCCCCCCCACAGAAAATCCCCCCCCCCCCCAAACCAATCTCTGGGACCACTACTGAGTCGAAGAATACAACTTTAAAAAAGCAGTGTTGCTCCAAACAACGTTAGGAGAAAAGCAGAAGCCCTCTCACGTAATGAACAGCAGGACACAGTCACACAAAAAAAAAAAGAAAAAAAAGAAGCCATACAACCAATGAGTACTCCCCGTGATGGCTTTTCGGGCAGAAACTTCGGGACTTACATAAAAAACGTTGAAACAAAACTTGGGTCGGCTCAACGAGCAGTGCAAAGAAGAATGACAGGAGTAACGCTTAAGGATAGGAAACGAGTTTCTTGGATTAGGGAACAAACTCGGGTGGGAAACATGCTATGGATCAATGTAAGAGGAAGTGAACAAGCACTGCACATGTAATGCGGAAAACCGAGCACCGCTGGGCCACCTGGGTGACAGCGGTTGTCGAGAGACGGGACTAGAAGTAGAGGGAGACGGATAGCTCAACGGCGGGATGAAATAAGAAAATTCGGAGGCAAGGGATGGATTCTGTCATGGCAAGAGATGAGCAGTGAAGGACTATGAGAGAGACCTACGTCCTGAAGGGGACACATACGTGACGATAATGATCCTGATGGAGCTTAAAATACGAAGGTCGAATCGGAGGCGAAACTTCGGACAAGGGAGCAGCCTCAGCCCGGTACCAACGTGTCGACACGGGACCTGTCTTCACCCTGAGAGGCCAAGTGCCTTGTCGAAACTGTGCCACCGGGCTAAGGCTGCTCTCCCTTGACCGAAATTTTGATCCTCTCCATTCAGCTGTCAACTGCACTATAGTTCATATCACAAGCTAGCTGCAGCACTGTGGAGGCTACATTGTTATCAATAGTGCGCCCACTGAGGGCGCCTAATCCGCCGTGAAGGGGGTCCTGAGAGGACACTCCCTTCTCCCGTCTCGGCAAGTGGCACCGCACGGCCCCGGCGCCCTTTGTCGCTTCCTTCGCGGTGAGTTAGGCGCCCTGAGGGGGACAACAATGTAGCCTCCACAGTGCTGCAGCTAGCTTGTGATATGAACTATAGTATCTGCGCCATGAGTAGGAGGAGGAGGAGGAATAAACGGTTATTGTAGCAAAGTTATCGGGTTGACGGCCAGGTGGGGGGGAACCCTTAGTCCAGGATGCTCTAGGAATGGGAGGCCTGTCTCGCCAGTTCTACCAGACGTTGTTGGTGATACGTGTTGGAGCTGGTCATCCGACCCTCCCACTGCTCAAATGAGGGGCTTGGATTTGGGGCAAGGGATGGTGTGTGGCGGCGCTCCCACACCATGTGGTAGAGAGTGCATGGCTCTATACAAGTGTATGCGCATAACGTCTGATGTATGGCACATTACTACACTCCATGAGTAGGAAGAGACAAATAAGGAAACAAGGGCGCAAGCGAAATCACAGGGATCTGCGTACAGCTGATGACGCATTGTCGGATGGAACGTCAAGGTTAATATAGCTGCAGCAATATCGGCACTTTCTTTTTGCAGCTCGGCAAGTGATATTTTCATTCCCCCTAGTAATTACACCTGAAACAGCACTCCCGGGGCATTGTCAGTGAAACCTTTGTCATAACGCACCGACAAGGCTACGGAAGATAGGCGGCTATCCCATCCTGTTTAATTTCGCTCTCCCTCTTTCCCTCAAACATGGCTCTTGTGTTTCTGAATCACAGTCCCGTTTCGAACTGGGAATGCAATTTGCTGTTCGCACAGCTGCTACTACTGCTTCGCGAGTAACGCCCGCGCAGACACACCGGTCTGACGGTCGCGCTCTACATCGTGACCAGCGCAAGTTTCGGACAATGCCAAAAAACAAAGATTAGTTACTGCAAGCAGGCAAAACTGAGCCGGCCGCAGTGTAGAAGTCGTTCGTATTCGCGTTTAGCACATAAATTGGCCCCCTCAGGATTGACGTATTCAGAGTGCGACCCCCTTAGTTGTACTGATACTCCGATGCATGCTGCTTTAAAAATCCATGTTGCACCTATTTTTGCCAGCCTCGAGACTTTTCGAACATTCATCTATAACCAACACCCTCTCAAGGGTGTTGCTATAACCCGCATCCCTCAGACCAAACGCTTTACACAAAAGCTATTTGTGTCAAGATGAGCTTCGCGCGCTCATGAAGTACAGGTTTCGATCGCGCATGCTTCCTCTCTTCACTCAAGGTCTACCATGCGTTCACCTCAAACGGTATCATTGTCATTGGCAGCCATGCTGCCGTGCAGAGATTTATACACCCCCCTCCCCCACCCCCAAATCGAAATATTGCATAAACCCCTACTGCCGCGCTTCACTGTAGCCGTGCGTAGAAGTGTCGCCGCCCTCCACAACACGGACACGTTTGGAACAGCGGCCAACACGCGCACAGGCATTCGTGCCACAGTTGTCAATCGAGCGCAGCCTTGTACGCGCGTTTCCAGCTGGCTTTCCTCCCCTCTCGGCAACAGCAGCGCGCAGTGACAACATGACTTCACATCAAAACTATGGGGATTCAAGCAGCGGCGTCTACCGCTCCATTCGTATCACTGCACTTTAGAGCCTCTAATTAAACCTCGTCACTCAATCGTGGAGCATATTGAAGCAAAGCGGCCCGACGAAGGGGACTAAAACCTGTTTTTGTTATGCCGAGAACAAGCCAGACGGTGAAAACGGCGTCCAAGTCGTTAAGTAGACTTTTTTGTTAATTGTTCCTCATTCTTGCTAACATCGACACTGCTGATCACAGCAGCATAATTTAAAAATAAAACAAAAAAGAGTGAATTGCCACTATCGTTTTAGTTTCCGAAGTACAAAAGTTCGTCGTATCACCATCATGGAGTTCATACGCTAAAAAAACAAGCAGTGACCGCTGTCTCTATGCGCACGTGAGACGTTAGAAATCGACGCTCAGCCCCTCTTACAGCGGCGGTCCCAAAACGGCGGCATCGCTTAGTATTACGCAACATTCGCCACGCAAAAGTTCAGCACTCGCTCGCCTTCCAAATCCGACCAACCGCGAGTAAGCCAGTTTGTCAAGCACCGTCACTGTGAATTTTTATAACCGTTTTAATTGCGTCGACATTCACGCGACAACAAAAGACCGCGAGGTCAGTAAACAAGTGGCGTTAGACCAGGCACAGGGGGAGGGTACGGCTGGTTACTTACCAAAAGCAGCACAGCCAACGCGGTCTAGGTGAACTCGAAACCGGCGTATCCGAGACGACTTCGGCAGGGTTTAAGCAGACAGTATCCACGTCTTCGAAGAATCGCAGCGGCTGTCATCGAATCGACGCTCACGGAGAGATACTACACATCACGGCTGTTGTCTTGACTGTCACGCATCCTGAAGAGCACCCGCTGCTTGGACGACGAAGGCAGCAGTGCATCGTGTTGCTTTCTTCAGCGCGAAGACGACAACTTTACGCTGTAAATCCGTGGTGTAGCTTGCCCTGGTCGCTGTACGGTCTGCACCGTTTTTCCCGCCGATATGCGCGAGTATCAGGAGAAAAAACGCACCGGTCTCCGGCACACGCACCAAAGCTTTCCGCGAGCGCCACTTCGCCAACTTCGCCTCTGCTGTTGCGGCCGCAGCGGCGCTCACTGCGCTCTGGAGCAAGTGCAGTCGTAAAAAAAACAATAAAGCGTATGAAAATATGATAACATCAGAGAAGAAACTGGTGAGAGAGGAAACGAAGAGAGGCAGCGCCAAGTTCGCCAGCATAGAGGAAAGAGAGAAAAGTTACTGAGTGACAACTTCCGGCGGAAACTACGTCGCCAAATTTATGCCTTATTTTTCCAACAAAAAGTTGTTCCTACTTTTAAAAACTAAGCAAACATTTTGATAGTGAAAAAAGGTTTCTTTTACTAAGCCTTACATTTATCACATGTTTGTGCAATACCTTTGTTCAGTCGTTTGCTTAAATGTGCAACCAAAACACAGAAAGCTAACTTTTAATAATTTTCAAACCAATTCACGTAGTTGTGGATTCTAGTTGTAACAAAAAAAATATAACCACGATAACCACAGTAATTTTACATTTCTCCAAAAAGACAGTAAAATAAAGCAGGCGTCAATACATAGAGTTTCATACTAATATACACTAGAGGGAAATCTGGCGCCACTGTCTAGGGGAGCCGCGCTTCAGCGAGCGTGCCGTCATGTACCGGGCAGGCACGTTCCACTTGTCCTTGGCATGGCTCCCGAACAGGCTGAAAAGTTGCCTCTGGCTGCAAAAATGCAACAATATTGCTGCAGAAGATTAATCGAATTTGTTTTATTATTATAAAATTAAAGCTCCAGAAAGATGTATTTGTCAGGGATTATTTAGAAGCTTCATGCAAGATGAACAAGAAAACAATGTTACCCGTTTTATTAATTTTGGCTTCAAGACGAAAAAGAAGCCATGTGGCTAACCAAGCCAAGGAGGCGAGGAACGTCGCTAGCTGCAATGGCGCCGCCCACGGCGGCCCGCGAATGCAGCGCCAGATTTCCCTCTAGTATATATTAGTATGAAACTCTATGCGTCAATATAACAGTAGTAGAGTGTACTAGAAGTTCTAGAGTGGCCCGACCGGCCGCCCGGAGAGGTGCTCGTTCCGCGCAGAAAATAGCGGCGGCGCTGTAGTCAACGACAACTGAAAGCGAAAGCGGCGGCTGGCCGCGCGCACGGCCGCGCGCGGGCCGGAAAACGCTGCTTCTTTACGCGCGGAGCGCTCCAAATTTGTTCTGCGGGTCGTCCAATTGCTTAAATTTACTGTAGGTACAGTGGACTATGGGTAACGAAATGAAAAATAAACGCTGCAGCTCATTTTGCGTTAGTTTTGCCTTTCCCGCTGGACAACAACAAGGAAAATTACGAATTTTCCTTTGCAGCATTCGTAGCGGATTGTAAATGAAGTAATTGCAGCGACATTTTCGCTATTACAATTTCCCATAAAAAGTATTTTGCGTGAAATTGACTGGTATGAACCAGTTCATGATTGCTTTATGATTGTGTCCTTATTGTGCTGCTTGATGGACATAGTTGGTCGACGCAAATGACATGAAAAAATATATGAGGACTGGGATGATAGCTTCTCAGAAGAATTTTTTATTTATTGTCTTGCAATTTACGCTCGGACTGCAGTTATGCGGGTTAATATCATAAGTTGCGTTTTTTTTTGCGTGAGTTGTTATTATAGCAGTATTTAAGCAGTGGCTCGCTTGGGATCCATAATTACGGGTCACCGTAGTGGCCGAACAGAAAATGACACGCGCAAGCGAAATAACTTTTTAACTAAAAAGGGTTTAGCCCAGTGGTTAGCTCAGTTGTCCCAATGACCGTCTTTCATAGAACTATTCCCGCAAAGTTCAATTAATCGCACAACCTTTCACCTGATTCGATCAAGAAAGGAGTTGAATCAAATTAACGCAAATTTTATTCACGAGTATGCTGATGGTACAATTACACGCACATAAAACAAATTCAAAACATACATCAGAAAATATATTGACCGCGACAAAAATGAAATATACCACGTCTACTATAGAGGTAAAGGTTCAAGAACGCTAACACGGAGGTTCAAATAAACGGAACTGGAACAAAATAAACATTTTGTTTTCATTTTCAATAGCCCAGAAAATGAAGTGTAACCCGGGAAATCATGCACAAAGTCTACACAGGTAAAGGTTTAGGAATAACGCTAACATGGAGGTTTAAATGAACATTTTTGGCCAACGCACTTTCATAACTCGCCCTCGATCATTAGTGACGGCTAAGTTTAGGGTGTTGCTCCCACCTTCACATGTAATCACGGAACTTGATTAAACCTTTTATATAGAAATGAATCCGTGTCACAATGTATACATAACCAAACCACATTTGCTGTCAAGGTCTCACGTGCTGGTCGCAACCAACGCCGTTAAGGTGTTTGCTGTGAATAAGGGCTGCGGCACATCCAAAACGCTGTCATGGTGGAGCTCCTTGTCGCTGAAGCAACTGGTAAAAACGTCCTAGAGATCGCTAATAAACTTTCAAAAATGCACGGAAAGATTCAGAAGCCCCCCCCCCCCCCCCCCCGAAAAAATACAAGAGGTAGTAAACACAGCGGCATCTTCCCCTGGCATGCAGGATTGGTCATGCAGACTTAATTGTCACTTCATTTTCAGTACACACTTCCTTACCAAGTGCCTGCAATATGCGACATAGCAGGTTAATAAAATAAGAAAGCCCACTAACGACAGTACAAGCATCAACGGCAGGGGTAGCCCAGAAGAAGGCTCTTGGTATTTTCGTTCCAAATAGGAACGTAAAAAAACGGTAAACTTTTTGCAGCCTATATAGAATGTGCGCCCGCAGCTTTTGCTTCATGCGCAGAATCAGGAAGGGGAAGGGAAGAACATTCCTGGTGCCTGTCCATCAAATTCTTCGCTCTTTACCTCGAACTCTGCTATATCTCAAAATATCTTCTCGAAACTTTTTCTCACCGTGTGTTTACCTCCCATAGGCACTACGCATTTGCCCGCTTTATCTCCAAACGTTTTTTCGGAGGACCACGGATGTCTCGATATACTGGCAGAGATGACACAAGGCAAAGTCCGCTGCTGGCAGCTGATAAGGTCCGCGTTCGAATGATTACTCCCGCCGAACGCGGTCGTGAAGTGCAAGTTTACGCGGACTACGCGTCCCCGTTACCGGAATGCTGTCGGGCGCATACATCATTGCTGTGGACGACGCAGCTGATCATGCGGGCGAGGAGGAGCCTCCAGAAGTGCGTGCGTACAACGGCAGAAACAGCATACATGCTGCGTCTGCTTTGTAACAAGGTAAAGTGTAGCGGTGGCGACCACCAATCCATGCGATTTGAGGAGCTCGGGTACACTTTTCTGGGGTGCAGATGCGAACGCAAAACAGCCGAGCGCAACACAGTTCTTTCTTCTGCAATTATAAAAGTTTCTTTTTTCCTGCGAATTATTTTGCCTTTATTACGAAATCTCCCCTGTGCAATAGTGCTTTTGTTAGCACCACTATAGCTGTTATTTCAGGGACCTGGCTACAAATTTTCTGCATTTGACTTAACTCGAAACTCTGCGCTTATCTCAAAATTTTGAGCTAATTTTACGACTTTGATTTAACGAGAGGTTACTTTATATCACAATTAACGTTAACGTTTTCAGAAAACGCATAAAAAATGAGAACGTATCGTTGGGAAGGGGGGGGAGGGGGTCAATAATTTTATGTCGGGTTGTACTAGTTTAAAGTTTGCTCAAGCGGAGTCATAACGTTTCTGCGTCTACTTTCTAAATCAGCTGACCAAAGGTGCAGGTTCGATTCCCTGCCGCGGCGGGGCCGCTTTTGTGATGGAGGATAAAAGCGAAAAACGAGATTTCGGCGCACGTTAAAGATCTCCAGGTGGTTAAAATTAATCCGAAGCCCCCCAGTACCGCTTGCCTCATCGCCTGTGTAGCGCCGGCGCGTTAAACTTCATAATCCAAAATAAATCAGCTTCGCAAGCGCAAAACACCGCCGCGAGCAACGCAAATATTGCCGCGCGCAGGCTGGGAGCTCGTGCCGGGGAGCGCCCGCTGTTCAGTTGTCGACGACAGCAGCGCCGCCGCTATACCGGTTTTATTTTCTGCGCGAAAGTCGACCCGGCGGAGCAATGGGAGAGGCCGCCGCTCGGGCCACTCTAAAACTTCTAGTACACTCTAACAGTAGGCGTGTAAAAAAGTAGTGACAAACGGATTACGGATTAGCTTTCTCCATGGCTTTCTGTTCTGTGGTCGCCTACTTGGCTTCATTTCGTAAACAAAACGAATCGCACATGTTGTCAGCGTAATTATAGCTATAAGCTTCGCAGATGAGTGCGTGCTGTGCCACTCAAGTTGTGACGAAATCTTTCTGAAGGTTTTTATCTTGCTTCTTGGGCATTCTTGGTAGTCCGCGCGAACCAAGCCAGCTATGTCAGACTACACTTCAGTGCGTCGTGGGAAACTCGTGTTGAAAGGACGCGCAACAAAGTAAGCTCGCCGGTGCTTTTTGTTTGAGCGATTAAACATGTTGTAAATAGCACGGCATAACGACCTTTCGCAAGACAAAAACCTCCTTGCGAATAAATGTGATCGGGGCTCGCGAGACGATTATTAATTCGCTTGCAGCTTTCGCTGCTGGATCCCACAACACCGTTCTTTTTTTCTTTTTTTGCAGAAAACACAGGAGTAAGAGCAAATCAGGTCAGAGTTCCAGCCACACCGACGAGCGGTTGGAAAGTCAAGACACCACTAGCCATGGTACCGCCTTCTTTATCCTTTTTTACTTCACGTAAGCCGCCCCACTGATTATGCTCTTCAACACAGGAGGCTGGTGGGAGCTGAAAGTGATTGACGAATACACAGGCCCCATTGCAATTGAATGCGCTCCGCACTGCTACGTGTCCTCTCAAGATGACGGCTTGTTCGTGCTTGGAGGACCTCACCCGGCTGGTAAAGTAGCGATCTGTCACTGATAACTTGCTAATAGAAAATTTTCTTAAGTCTGTGGCTAGCGTTATGTCTAGACCTAACTACAGTCATTGCTAAGGTTACGTCCAGACGCGAGTATGTCTTGGTGTTCACATAACCGGCCAAACCGCTTCAGTCACTGTTAATTACTATTAATAATTACAGGCTAACTCTGGCCGTAACTTTCGCGATGGTTGCAGTTACGTCTGAACGTAACGCTTGACAGCTGTAGCTGGCATTATGTACCGACCTGGCATCCGATTCACAACTCACCATGGAGGAAATTTTTCTTCCATGCAAATAGCGGCAAGACCAGTCTATCCTGATTTTTACCCGGCGGGCCTGACTGCTTCCTATCAATAACGAGGCAGAGCCCCCGGTAATGATTAAAACTATCAGTAATTAGATAAGCGGATGTAACTCTGGAGGTGGCTACGTCTGGACATAACTTCAGTGATGATTAAAGTTGCGTCTGGACGTAACGCTAGACACTCTCTTTTAGGGGCAAGGCACCTTAGGGGCTCGGGCTGTCGGCATCCTATGTCGTCGTCGTCCGTCATCGTATTCTCACGTGGTCACGGTACTAAAACACCGGGACACTCATTTTCCAACGCCTCGCGCTAGAACATAACGCATACTGAAAGCACGCTCTGGGACACTCGTTTTTTTAACGTTTCATCTTCATGGTCAAAAATACGTACTAAAAGAACACACCGGGACACTCGTTTGTTGCTCGTGCTTGCTCGCTTGCTTCTATTTTACGCAATTTGCAGTGCTCCCTTTCAAATTTCACATCTCCTCCATCTTCGTAATTGGGATGTTGCAAATATCATTCGCGCGCCAAGTGGCAAGAGAGAGAGACTTACAATCTTTGAATACACTTATACACTGCATGCTTTGCCCCTCCCCAGGTTTCACGCCAGTAATGATGGCCAGAGTTTTCTTTCTTTTTTTTTCCTTAAGTGCACTAAGAGGGCTATGAAGCAGGCTACAAAAATTCATAAAACCTGGCTTGCTACGATTCACAGTCGGTAGACATTTGTCAAAAACTGCTCCCCTGACTTCATGCCCCACACTTCTCGGCTCCCAGAGGTGTGTCATTCAAGATATATTTATTATACATGGCCGTTTGCTGTGGTATACCGCTGTTTTGCAACTGTGCCAAGTTGCCATAGACAAGAGTAGAATTTTTCTTCTTTACTAGCCAGTGACGCAGTGTGTGCTTCTTGCAATCTCTCTTAGGAGAGGGTCCATTTCCTGAGGAGATCCTAACAGCGGTGAAGCTGTCTGACACAAAGATAGCCCTGAAATCAGGCTTTGGAAAGTACCTCTCTGTCCAGCCAGACGGAACTGTTGTGGGGCGCTCAGATGCCATTGGACCTCTTGAACAGTGGGAGCCAGTGTTCCAAGATGTAAGTCTCGGCACCATCATAAGTCACCTGTCAACTTCCCAAGAGTTTGGTGTTGTGCTCACATGGTTCCATTCTAGGGAAAAGTAGCCCTCTTGGCCAGCAACAACTGCTTTCTCACCGTCCACGACGGCACAGATATCAAGGCCAATTCTCCTACGGCAGGCAGTAATGAGATTGTGAAGGTAAGCCGGTGTGTTGGAGCTTCCTTTAAAAACAAGTTTTTCAGACTGCAATTCTGCTTGTTCAGGTGCGGGCTGTGGCGAAAGCTGACACTTCAAAGGAAAAAGATGTCCCTGAGGAAGAAAGGGGATCCCTAGGTGAATGCGAAGTGAACTATGTGTAAGTGCCAACATTGTTTGACCAGCTGTCATATAAGTTGGCAAAAGTGGCCGTCTTGTGTTTTTCACAACACAACAGTTGGCATTAAAAAATTAAATTTACTGGATGTTTCACTATTTCAGAAAAAAGTTCCAGAGCTTCCAAGACAGAAAGCTGAGAGTGAGTCAGCAAGACAGAAAAGACCTGAAGAAGGCCAAGATTGAAGGAAGTCTGCATGAAGCTCTGCTTGACAGACGCTCCAAAATGAAATCGGACAAATTTTGTAAATAACGTCAAGTGTGAAATACAGTGCACCCGCAAAATGTGATACCGAGCACGCCTTAATTCGGACAATGCTAGAAAAACTAATCTTTGCTGTAGCACCCTAGTGATGCAGAAACAAGGTCACACTTTGAAATTATGAATTACTTCCGACTAAAATGTCAGGCGCAGCTTTCCATCGTAGTCGGACCATGCAGGCTGGCGAGGACAACGAAGTGTGGCCGCACAGATTCACCTGCTTCATTTTTCTGCCTTTCTCTGACATGCAGCCGAGTAGTCCTTGCTTATGAAGTGTGGTTCTCTCGCCTCCATGGTCTCATTGAGAGTGCCAATCACGAGTGTAATGGCCATGCTGGCGCTACATTCCATACTCGTGCGACTGGCAGGAACTACGGCTATGCCACGCTGCAGGTCTCGTCCTTAGTCGGTTAAGTAGAGATGGGCAGCACTATCCTCATGAGAAGCAGTAGAAAGTTGTGCATTTCTGCACAGGTGCAAAGTTCTGTTTAAATTACAAGCCAGGCCATAGCCTCCTTTAAACTTGACTGCGACTGCCTGATGCCTATGAATGAACATTGCGGCGTCACAATCTTACCTGTTGCTATATTGGTACGAGGGTGCTGTCGACATGTTTTTTGCCTTCACTGCTTTTGGCAGTCAGTGGGCCTCCTCAACTTGGGATTTTGGCTTGCCCAGAAGAGCTCGAGAGCAGCTCTTCTCGCCTATAGATGCCTACTGCAAGAGCAGTCCTGGACGCCTGCCTGCATTCAGGAACTTATTCCAGACTGGCAAATTGCACCTGATGATTACACGGTTGCAGTGAACACTTGTTTGGATCTTTGAAATTAATGTATGCAAGATTTTCTGCTAAATAAATGGACCAAAGTCTCTAGAGCAGAGGGGTAAATAGGCAGTACTGCCTTATGCCCCCACAGTATGTTATTGTGAAGCGCAGTTACCAGTAAAAAGTGAAGCCAAGCTCTTGCCATACAGTTCATGGCCACCAAAAGCCTAATTGCAACAGTGGTGCCTCGCATAATCCTTTGCGACAGAGTGTACAATCACGCACGCTACTTTTCAGAGCATTTTTGTTACAATTTGTGAGTCAGCATTTTGTGTTACAATCGTCGTCATCCCCTCTTTAACTACTCAGCCACTATTTGCATTTCCCGCTGTATGGAATGGTGCTACCATCTCGTGAATGCTGCGCCTTTACCATCCACCACCGTCTTACCAAAAACAAAAGTGCAAGATGAACGCCTCGGAGGTTTTACGGCGCGCCAAGTAGGTGTTCCTGGCGTTACCTTTTTTGTCTAGTTAAAACGTTTATTAAAGCAACATTGAAGCCGTTACCCTAATATATATAAGGGCTACAGATCACAAAAACGTGTATTTCTTTTCAATTGTAGCAATGGTTAGGAAACGGGTCACGTTTCCGATGGTGTGTTTACGATTAGGACATGGCCTAATTTATTAACTGCTTATGAGATCAAGTTTGGTTTTTACGCGAAATTTTGGTTGTCAAAAGCATACACAGGCACCTTAATGCGTGTCGCAAAGGGATCGAGCTTTTCCAAGCTGCTGAAGTTGCTTTCACGAAGCAGGCAGCATTAAAGACATCAACCTAACCTTTAAAAACTTGGCATCCCCACAGTTTTAATGGGTTTCAGCATGACTGGGCAAGTATTCCAACTATTGAGGAGGCTATGGTTAAATGCTTCAGTGTAAACCCGTGCATTCCGAGTAGTGCACACAATGTAGGAGTGCAAGAAACACACGCACACTCACTGGATGTGTACTTGCATGTTCAAATGTTTATTTAAAAGTTCTGTTGTAATACAGCTTGTTTTTTGGAAGAGCAGCACCTGTTCCAAGTGTACCACACTGCAGTCAGGTATTGTACTCAAAGCAAATGTCCCTTAGAAAGTTAGGTCTACGGAATGTGCTCCTTTCAGCTGGTTTGTAGGGCCTTGCTATAGTAATTGCTACATGTGGTGGTGCTTTCCAACACTTCGACTCGGCAGACACGCCTGCCAGACTCTGGCACAAAGCTACCATTCTTTACACAAGACACTCACAGCCGTCCACAGGATGTGAAAAACCACTCTCTTGACACTTGTACGCTGCTCTGCTGCCCATACAAAAAAACCACACTCCATGCACGCGCACACACACGCACCCTAGAAAAAGACGTGTCCTCGCAACTGAGGCTTGCATTTACCAACGGGGAACGCCTTAATCAAGGTACACTGGCAGACAAGAGGGCACAGTACAGTGGCGCTTGAAGCACATGATATGCCACACTTGATGACTATCTTTGCTAGCTTTGAGTGCCGGCATTCACCAACTAGGAGGGTGCGGAGGGGAGGTCCTGAGCTTTTTGAAAATCGTGCTGGATTTGCACAACGGTTAGAAATAAAATGAAAGGAGAGATGAGAAGGAGTGCCGTCTTCGTTGTGAATCCACTAGGGCAGGGCAAGTGGAGAGGACAAGTGTGCTGCACCAGACAAGGGGCGAAGAACACAGTTCATAGGCACATGTGCAAGTTATGGAAGCAACCTCTTTAATTGGCACAGCCTTTGGCCACAATGGCAACACATTCCAAGACAAGTCCACCCTCGCACAAAACGCACTGAGCAAGCTGCGCGCTCCCCACTCGGGCATAAATAAATACAACTGCTAAAAAAAAAAAAAGGTGGAAGAGGCAAACCGGGTGGCGGGAGGCAACTGCATCTGCCATGCCTTCTCAGGATAAATGCACCCTTGCCACCTCGTCTCAAGTCACTTAACCCAGGCCAGACAAGGACAGAGGCGGCACAGCGTATGCATAGACGCTCGACACGACGAGCAATGCACAGGGAGCTTTGCAGGTGTCCAGCACAGAGGTAGTGTGTATGCTTCCAAAACTAAAAGGGTGGGACAAGAGCAGCGTGGTGGCTAGCGAGTGTTGAAGCAATCATTAAGGAACGAGCCGTGCCGACGCCTCTCGAGGGAGCAGGTGCTCGATTTTGCGGCAGAGAGTACGAGTGCAGAGAGGAGGGGTCCTAAGGGGTGGGGGGAAAAATCACGGGGAGGGGGAGAGACAGGTCGAGTCCCCTCAGCTGCACGAGGCGGCACCGAAGGCGGGCAGTCCCTCGTCGTCTAGGGACTGGGGGCCTCGGCACAGGTGAGGGTGCCTGGCACGCAGCCACTCCACAAACTCGTCCAGGAGCACGGGCCCTGCACAGCAGCAGCAGGGACGTGAGGAGAGACGCCACCCTACCAGAGTCCCTTGCCACACAACAGTACGGCCACCTACGTCCTGTATTCGAGCACGACGATGGCTGGGGGAGGGGAGTGCTTCTGCCAGAAAGCATGGTAATTGCAGGACAGCCTCGAGATATTGGACCACTCCATGAGGATCGAGCAACAAGCACCCCCCTGTAAAGGCTATACAGTAAACCCATGTTGTCAGCACAGGAAACTGACTTGGTGGTGTGGACTGTGACATACTTGTCCGTATTGTGGATTGCACTGTATTGCCTGTATTGCCAGCGCTCTTCTTCTCAGCACACTTACAGATGACTGTATTAACTTTCATCAAATCACTCACACCACAAACACTGTGGTGTGACACACTGTGGCATACCAAGGTGAGGGTTCATAAAGGTTTCAAAAGCAGCAATTCAAGGGTTTTCAAGGACTTTCAAGGATCAGAAAACACATTTTCAACGTCCCCGTCTAATGTTTTGTCCGGGATTATTTATACCTTTTTCAACACAATGCAAAAGTTTTTTTTTGATCGCACAATACCTAAGCACATAAGTGCACATTTAGATAGACGCTAACGGGGTCGTGAATGCTCCCCCAGCTTTATTTTTTATTTCATGGTCGGTGTTTAGAGCTTTTTCTTCTTTCTTGCTGTTTTGCTCAGGCTGTTTCATTTCAAAACTTGGTTAATGCTGCCTGCCTGCATCTCCTGCTTTGTCAGCAAGGGTATCAACTTAAATTAAATCAGCAAAAGTTGCTGCCAGGCAGGACAAACTATGTACATGTCCACAATTTGCACTTAAAACCAAACGCAGATAGAGCATATGAGGCACAGCAAACATGCAATGATCAAGCGTGCGTCCACAGGCTAGATGGAAGATGCAAGATGGAAAACAGAAGCTGGCTTTCACTGGATTGTATGCTGACATGGATGGGATTGAGAAGTGCCTGCTCCCAATGTTGCCTCGTAATAATCGAAATCCACCAAACTTGTTCCAGTTTCACGCGATACACTTAAACTTGATTGCTACAATGTTTCTACATTTGTTAACACCTAAAATCCACGACAAAAGAAAGGGCCATTGATTCTCTCCGGGAAAATCAAGGGTTTTCAAGGACCATTTAAAAATCCCAGGACTTTCAAGGCCTTGAAATTGACGCTTCTAAATTCAAGGGTTTTCAAGGACCTGTGCGAATACTGAAGGTGCCCGCAGCAGGTTTACCTTGAACAGAGCCAGTTCAAGTTCGCAGCAGCAAGGGCACAGCTGACTCTGGCGGCCACGATACGAGCACAACAGCGCAACCGCTAGAGGCTTAGAGAACACGCACATGATGCAAAGGCAGCAGCTGCGGTGAGCGATGCTATTCAAGTATTCCCTACATGGTTCGTCCAAAGAAATCAGGCCATGTCAGTATTTGACGTGGCCTCGCGAGGCAGGCGTTCAGGCGCATTGAACACAAGCTTTCTTAGTGTGAATAAAACGGCTCTGAGCAAACTCTCAGCAAAGTCTGCAGAATCCAAGATCTGCTTGGATGCGTGCCACCTTGGTTGTCAGTAGGCGTTGTGCCCCACTTACTGCAGCACAATCCACCACAACGTTTAACACTCCACTTGGAGAACGTTTAGGAGGGCTCGCCAAGGTGAGGGCGGCCACCCATGGTTGGGGCAACAAAGCACTCACAGGCTCCGTCCTCGTCGTAGTTGGACAGGTCGGGCTTGATGGTGCGGCTGAACTCTAACACGTTGCACCACTGGTCCTTGTTGATCACCCTGTACTTGGACTGCTGCAAGGCGGACACAGAGGGAAACGCATTGAGAAGTCAGTCACAACATTGGTGTGCCTGCCACGAGGAGAGGAGGAGGGCCGCACCTCTAGAAACTGGTGGAAGGAGGCACACAGAGGCCAGTGCTTGCCAAGCAGCAGCTGCAGCATGGCCTTGGCCGTGTCCATGTCCATGCTGCGCTGGTCCTTGTCCTGCAAGAAAGACCAGCAAGAACGCTCTTCACGTGCCCCAAGTGACAACTGTACCAGGGCAGCACACTTGCATTTTGTTTTAAGACAGACAACCGATTTTCGTCGAGTGTATGCTCTACAGCTCACATGAAAGCCAACTATTTAGTGGGGTAACCACAAGCAATTTATGAACAAAATGGCAGAAATACTTTTTAATTTGGCACTAAACTTACCAAAATCTCAAGGGTGGCAGTTCGTAGTGTACATGAAAGCCAACTATTTAGTGGGGTAACCACAAGCAATTTATGAACAAAATGGCAGAAATACTTTTTAATTTGGCACTAAACTTACCAAAATCTCAAGGGTGGCAGTTCGTAGTGTAGAAACTTGACACTACAATATGTGACCCGGTCACGTGACCTACAAACTTAGCAGCTAGTGAAACTGCTGTAATGTTTATTCACTTATTGAAAACCATTTAGCGTAAGTATTTGAGTAAGTGTGAATTGCACATGTATTTTTAAACATTCTTTTGAAAATTTTAAAGCGGCGCTGCCTTTGCTTATTGTTTTGGTGGGCTGTCCCTATCCGCACTCCTAGCGCGAATATTTTTAAAAATTGCCCGCACCCCTAGTGCGGATAAGTTCTAAGAGACAGACAACCGATTTTTGTGGAGTGCTTGTCGTACAGTTCCCATGAAAGCAAGCGTTTTATATACTGGGGTAACCACAAGTAATTTTTAAGTAAACAGGCAGAAATAATTGTAGTTTTGTGGTAAATTTTCTGAAGTCTGAAAGGTGGCGCCACGTGGTATGTAAACTTCAATTTCAATGCGATTGAAAAAGCGCATGAAGGAATACGAAAGGTTGCACATTATTGTTGTTTTAGCCGGAAACAAGTTTTTAAATCCCTCTTTTATTCTCAAGTGCAGTTAAAAGAATGTTGCCGCACGGCTCAGTCATGGTTGCCAGCATTCTTTTTGGTGGGACACGTATAGCTGGTAGATCTGAAAATTCCGATTTCAGAAGTTTTAGGGCACTATCAGCAAAACCGTTTCAGATTAGCGTGTTTGAAGTGATGCCCTTTCATTTGGGATAAAGAAAATATATTCGACAAAAATCGGTTGTCTGACCCTTTAACTGGCAAGAGATGAGACACTGGGCCCCTCCTTGAGCTCCCCTTGATTCAGTAGTTATACATCGCATCATGTGAGGTTATGCAAGGATGTTCATTCATCAAACACTTTGGAGACCATAGTTCAAGCTGCCCGAATTCTAGTATTGCAGTGCACAGGCGATTAACGACTTGTTCAGCCGCACTGGACAGAAAACTTCACAGAAGTGAAAACTTCCTTGGTAGGTGCGATTGATTGAAGCTTTGTTTAGATTTCACAGAGGGCAAAGACACTGTTGGACCAACAGCCGAAGGGTCCGCAAACAGAAGTAATAAGCACATCAACCACAGGGAACCATAACTAGGTATGAATTACAAAATGCAGCCAGGAAGAAATGTAGGTAAGGGATGCTCATGCAATTGGAAAGCAAACGTTACAAGGTAAGCAAAGCTGTTGCCTTAATAGTGTTCTGACATGTTCAGCAGGCAAACCAATTGCCACTCGGTATTTTCTGAAGTGTTGACTTCCTTCTCATTTCTAAGTCATAATATTTCCCATTCTTTCTTTTTTTTTTTCGGCAGTGTCAATCACCGTTAATTAAGCTGCACGGGCATTGCTTTAAAGAAGAAACAAAAGCAACAATGTTTCAGGATACACAGGTATTCTTGTAGAATTGGCTTCCTCGCAATGCCCTGATTGGCATGGGTATGGTGCTAGGGGTCATCTACAGCCACAACAAAACTGAGGCTTCACACATCAATAACAACAGTGGCAAGGACAGCTGCCATGGACACACATCTATGCAGTACCACAGCAACCGAATCTGTCCAAATGATATCGGGAAAAACAGTTCATTTAAAATATATTAAACCCCATTTTGTGGGCAAGCTACAATTGGCGAGTACAAGTACAGGGATATTATTTCTTTTTATATGCATTGCTTTCTCACAACATTTCCTCGAATTAAAAGCAAAACTTCTACCCTTTGATTTTCAATGTATTATTCAAATTATCCGTGTACTATTATAAACTATTTAATTCGAGTGGCAGTTTTGCTCTCTGCACAGCTCTCGCCAGCAGACGGTAATGGCACACACAGCTCATTGCAGCTGTGCCAAAACAGGACACACTGGTTCGAGGGTTCCCCGAGTGCTCACCCGAGCAAAGTCGTAGGCGTATCTGTAGATGCTCTTGAACTGATTTGGGTCGTCCAGCAGAGACCTCAGGTAGTCGAGCTTGCTGTGGATCTTGTGAATGTGGTCGCACCTGCAGGCAGACAGTTAACACGGGGCGGTTACGACCAACACGCCACGGCTCCCTTTCCACGCACACACACACAAGAGCGCAGCTGCGAGACCCATGTACAGTGTGTTGCGACGGTAATTGGAACCACCTTCTGTTACTGCTGCCATGCCCACAAGTGTTATGTGTGACATTGTGTGAGTGTATTGATGTCGCACTTTTGCTCCTGCAGTCGGGGGATGCCGAGACTAATCCCGGCCCCAATATGAAGGGTGCCTTACGAACTGACTCTGCAGCTCAGGATGAAGCTCAGCCTGAAGGATATGCCACCGTACTCGAGCTCCTTAAAGAAATTAACGAAAGGACCACAGAAATGGCTAAATCACAAGCTGAGGTGATGTCGGATGTTAAGGAACTGAAATCCAGCCACCAGTCCTTAGAACTAAAACTGCACGACATGTCTCGCCATCTTGAATGCCTTGAAAGTAAAGCTTGCGCGTGCGACGCTTACAGTGACAACCTTGCGGGTATTGAAGAAGCCACAGAGCGAGTAGCAGTTCAGCAGTTGCTACTGAATTCCTGACTTGATGACCTTGAAGATCGCTCAAGGCGAAACAATGTAATTTTTCACGGCATTCCCGACTCGCGCGAGATGTGGCAGCAAACTGAAGAAAAAACACTAGCAGTTCTTTCATCCGCACTTGGTGAAGTTTTTCCCCAAAGTGTAGTTGAACGCGCACATCGCCTTGGTACGTTCGATGAAACGAAACGCCGTCCCGTGATCATGAAACAGGCCAACTTTGGATTCAAAGAAAAGATATTTTCCACCCGACCAAAGCTAAAGCTACAAGAAGTCTCTATTTCGGATGACTTTTCACCAGCCACGCGGTTGGCGCAAAGAAAGCTTATAGAGTTTGCTAAAAACCGGTCACAACCATTGTCTTTCACACTACCGCACAGCAAGCTTTTTGCAAATAATAAATGTTTCATGTACGACAGGTCAACGGACAGCATTAAGGAAGTGACGCGCGCACCCTTGGATGTTGATAATGGGCCGAATGCCCTCGTCCATGACAGCTAGGATGCACTGAGGGGAGCTGGTGCATCTTTGTTGGCACCACGCATTACCGCTCTACTTGCGAATGTTCGAAGCATCACTAACAAGCGCGAATCTTTTAACTCTCTGGTCGACACTTGCAATGCTGACATCATCGCTCTAACTGAAACTTGGCTTCATTCCAATGTTCATGACAGTGAATTCTTTAATGCTGTATCATCCTTCTCAATTTATGGCTGTGACCAGACTTCGCGCCGGGGTGGTGGTGCGCTACTTGCTATCAAGAAATCGCTACAGTCTCATGTCATCCACGTCAATAGTGAACTGGAAACTGTTTGGGCATGCGTAGAAATAAATCATCGTAAGTTCATATTTGCAGTCTGCTACCGCTCGCCAACGTATCCACCTTCTTTTAACGCCGAATTGCACGACGCTCTTAACATTGTCACTACGCGACATCCCTCTGCACCAATCTTTCTAATGGGGGACTTTAACTTCTCAAATATTTTCTGGAAATCAGATCAGCCAGTATCTAGTTTGCAAACCTCGAATACCAATGAATTCCTAGATCTCTGTTCTTTGTTTAATTTTTCGCAAATTGCCACTAAGCCAACTAGAATAACGAACGACACGGCTAACACACTGGACCTAATTCTAACAACATATCCTGAAGTAGTCTCGGAGATAGCATATTTACCTGGAATGAGTGACCATCTTACTTTATCATTTGAGATAAACCTTCCAGTTCCTAAATACACGCGTACCACGAAAGTAATTCATGATTACGCAAGGGCAAACTTTGAAGCCATAAATAGTGAACTCTCAATATTTGTAGATGCATTCATAGAAAACTTCGCGGAACACTCGTTGGAGCATAATTGGAAAACGTTTAAAAATAAGGTTCATGAACAAGTTCGTAAGTATATCCCTTCACGCAGTCTCAAAACAAATACTAAAACGCCATGGTATAACTTATCTAAAGAGGCTGTCAAATCGCAAAAAAAGATTATAATGAGCTGCAAAGAAATGTCAAATCTCGACTGTCCGTTGGGAAGCGTACAAAGCCGCTAATACCGAATATATTTCAGCGGTAAAACAAGCAAAAACGATTTTTTTTTTAAACACGTTACCATCGTTGCTTGCTAGTAACCCACATAAATTTTGGAGCGTCATTAATCCGGCCAAAAGTAACTGTATTCAACTAACAGATAGCAATGACCAGTCTGTACCCGACACCGAGTGCCCTTTTGTCCTTAATACCGAATTGTGCAAAAATTTCGTTCGTACAGTTAGCTCGGCTCCGATATGCACGGCCAATTTTGATTACCCCTTAATGACTCCTATTGTAATCGATCCGCGTGGTGTAGCAAAAATAATCGAATCATTGAAAGTGTCTTCCAGTCCAGGTCCAGATTTAATTTCAGCAAAATTTCTGAGAAACACTGTTGCCTGTTGTTCTGTTGCCCTATCTAAAATATTTCAGCAGTCCCTGGACACCCACGAAATACCTGCTGATTTCAAGGTCGGGAAGGTGGTCCCGCTGCACAAGTCCGGTAATAGACATTCGCCATGTAATTATCGCCCCATATCACTAACAAGCAGCCCATGTAAAATTCTTGAACATGTTATCTTTTCTAGTCTCATAAATTTCCTTGAATCGAACTCCTTTTTTACCCCGGCTCAACACGGCTCCCGCAAGACGTTCTCGTGCGAAACGCAACTGTTATCATTCACTCATAAGCTTCATTTGATTTTGGACCACCGCTCATGCGCAGACTGTGTATTCCTTGATTTCGCTAAAGCGTTCGATAAAGTCTCTCACAATCTACTTCTTTTAAAACTGAGTAAACTAAACCTTGATGCTAATCTTTCATGGCTTGAATTGTTCCTCCTTAATAGGTCACAGTATGTAGTCGCCAATAATCACGAATCTTCACCCAGTCCCGTTTATTCTGGAATCCCACAAGGCTCTGTTCTAGGCCCCCGCTATTTTTAATTTACATTAATGATCTACCTGGCTGTGTTTCGTCTGACATCCACTTGTTCGCGGATGATTGCGTTATTTTTCGCGAAATTATTGATGACAACGATATTAAACTTTTGCAAACAGATATTAACGCAATCACGTCCTGGTGCAACACATGGAAGATGAAACTCAACACTAACAAGTGCAAAATTTTACGGGTTTCAAGACTTAAACCTTCTGCTCTACCTTCCTATAAACTTAACAGTTCTCGAGTTTGTAACATCTTACCGTTATTTAGGAGTACACATATCCTCAGATCTCACCTGGTCTGTTCACACTGATAACATAATTAACAATGCCAATCGAATGCTAGGCTACCTCCCCCACAACTTTTCTACTGCCCCTGTTGCCTTAAAAACACTGCTGTATCAAACATTAGTCCGCCCAAAACTTGAATATGCTTCCCCAATTTGGGACCCCGGCTGTGAAACTCTGACTAACTCTCTTGAACGCGTTCAAAATAATGCCGCCCGTTTCATCTACTGTAATTATAGTCGTACATCGAGTGTCACTTCCATGAAAAACTCACTTTCTTTACCAGAACTAGCAACTCGTCGCCGGTACTTCCGTCTTTGTTTCTTCCACAAGATTTTTTACCATACTCCGGTTCTCCGCACATCCTTCATTCCTTCACCATCCTATGTCTCTTCACGCATTGATCATCAACATAAAGTAGGAGTAATGCATTGTCACACTAAGACATGTTCGCAGTCATTTATATCCAGGACATTGCAGGATTGGAACCTATTTCCCGGGCCAACAGCTTCCATCACAGAGCCTCTACAATTCCAAAGGAACTTAGTTGACACCCTTTTTGCCGGCACTATCTGATAATGTATATCATCACTCATGCTGCTTTTGTTGTATCTTTTGTTGTTTTAACCCACTCCCCTCTCTAAAGCCCCTGGCCTTGAGGGTATAATAAATGAAATGAAATGAAATGAAACACTTGAAAAATTTTTCCTGAGCGAACAGCCGCTCTGTTCGCGCTCAAACTTCACACAAAGGTCGCATTTTGTGGTCTATTTTGTTTGACACCGGGAACGACGACAGTACCTACCTGTTTATCCTGAAAATAAATAAAAACGATTTTCACCCATGGGAAAATGGCGACTGATTTGGACGTGCGAGTCCGAAAACCGGGTTTTCTGATCGTCTGCTAGCTCATTTCTAGGTGCATTTTCTGATCGTCTGCTGCACCATTTGGCTCCATACGTGAATCCCAAACGTGCGTTTCACTCTACAGGTGGTTACGTCGCTCCAACATCAACTTGCGCTAGCTTGCACGTCCAAATCAGCCGCCATTTTCCCATAGGCAAAAATCGTTTTTATTTATTTTCAGAATACACAGGTAAGTACCATTGTTGTTCCCGGTATCAAACAAAATAGACCACAAAATGCGATCTTCGTGGCAAGTTTGAGCGCGAACAGAGCGGCGGTTCGCCCAGGAAAATTTTTTAAACTGTTCCAATTATCGTCACAACACCCTGTATTAAGACGCAAAGCAAGCGTGTTTTTCAGCTTAACAGCTGCACCAGTCAAGGACACAGACGAGTAAAAGAGAGAAATTTCCACACCACTGACCATTCCACCTTGCCATCGGAATGTCACAGAAGCGTAAGCACATTATTTTCTTTGCATTAGACGTCATACAATCATGTGCATCAGTAATCCTGCACAGTCAATGCCCTCTCCCCACCCACCCAATTTATGTTTGCTGCTGAAATTTGTGCTCGACTTAAAATGCATGCAATCAAGACAAGTTCCTGCATACATTTATTTTACATTTGGTACATGTCCCTGCTACCTCAGTGTATGTTCCAGAGAAATGCTTATGCAAGTTCCACCAATGGCATGCTTGTGTGGAACCATGGGCGTCAGAAGGATTTTGTCTTGCGGCAGCAATACCTGTTTTCATGCTTTTGCCATTAGAATCTTCTGAGTTAATAAGCAACTGCTGCTGCTGTGAGTGCTTTATTTGTAATCGTGACAGTCTAATCTCCCAATAAAGGCCGACTTGCTTTTACACTTTAGCGTCCCTTCAATGTTTTGCAAGCGAGTTGAACATAAAGAAAGGAAAGCCAATAGCAAACACCGAACAGGGAAAAATCACAATTTCGAAGGCCAAGACAGTATCAAATTGCACTGAAAACCATAATGTGCTGTGCTACTGCTAATAGCAGAGCAAAAGATTATTCGAGTTGGATTACACCCCAAGCCACAAATAACAGCTCAACAAACTCCCCTCAGCGTCCCCTTACGAGAAGCGTCACCCTCACTAGGTCACGCAGCTTTTGCTTGGCATTCACAGAGTTGTTGGTTACACAGACAGGTTAATCTTCAGCAGAGTTCTTCAACGTGCACCAGTTGCAAATCTCTGCTTTAGAATCCAGGCAGCGCGAGCTGCCTGGAGGCAGGCAGCTAAGGGGCAGGTGTTCAGGCGCGGCACCCAGAGAGCAAAAACTCTACTTTGCTTTTAAAGGGGTCGGGAAGAGAAAATGCATTTGCCTTTGCTTCATTTTAACTAATTAAACAACCTTCTAGGAACATAAATACAAAACAGTTTCATAGTTCATTGCTACTGGAATTTAGGAGACACCCCTGAAATTCTTGTTTTCAGATGCATTGCAAGTGACTATGCGCACATCGTCGGTCGGCGGCGCAACTAGCAGCGACGTCATTCATTTAAGAGTTAAACGCTCTTTGTGTATATTATTTCGTACAGCTGAATACCCGATATTTTAAAAATAATGCATTTATTAGTTGCCATAAACAGTTTTTTTATCCACGTTACTGGTGGTGCGACCGCTCCAGTTGTCTGGCAACCATTGTTGCAGAACTCGCAACTTCCTGGCTGCTTGTGTGGTTTGTGCCAGTTTTCCTGCTGAAGTTTGCACTGCTATGCCGAATTCTATTTGCAATCTTACCTTTTTCGTATCAAACAACACAAAGCTGGAAAAAAAAAAAAAAAAAAAGAAGAAGAAGAGGGAGAAAGAATTTCCCCGCGTGATTCGAACTTGAGGCTGTCGGGCCGGCCGGCATTGAAGCCGGACACTTTACCCACTCAGCCAAAGACGAAAGGAGCGTGCACGAGCACGTAAAAACCCCGGTATACAATCTTCCCAGCACTCCGGTTCGTTTTTATAAATACTAATCTACCCAAAGCTTTAACCACCAACTTACTGTTGAGCACTTCTACAGAAAACCAGAGAGGAGCATATCCGATTGGCGAAACAGCATCAACGGCTCTGTTCACTGCAGGAAAGCAATCGACCTGCGTGGTGGTGGGACCCTGCGACACGCTGTATCACTGCTTCTTGCTCGTTATTTTTAGGGTTTAAGAGTAAAAGATGGGTTGGTTTTATTTTACAACTACTAAGTGCCTTCGATAAGCCTGTTCATGTACTAGTAAATTCCCATTTGAAGCTTTCAATCATTTATTTCGATAGCCAAGTCAGAAGTTCACATTCGCGTAACTCTCATTCGAAGCTATGTCAGACAGGCGGCAAAAAGTTTAGACTAGTGCAAAACAGTATATACACAGTTTTGTAAATAGCAAGTTTAATTTAAACATGGTTCCTCCTGTCTGCAGCACTCGCGTGGGCTGCTGACTGACAGTTTGGCTACGTTATCACTCGTATCAAACACAAATCAGGCACCTCCCCTTCTGCTGCGGGTGAATTCCATCATGGTGCCGCCGATGTTGTAGCTGTATCTAACCTTTTGCAAGCTCGCTCTACACTGACATGTTGCGCCAGCCAGGGTGAGATATGATTGGCTTCTTAACTCCACGAGTTGAGGAGGAAAGGCTCGGTGAAACAGAAACAATTTTTTTTTAACCTATTTGTACAGCAGCAGGCGCAAACACTTGACTACTACAACTTTGTGCCAACAGACGACAGGCTTTTTAGCTTGCCCCATGCAAGTTAGTTGGCACAGGTTGACCCCATTTGCCCCAGTGCAGGGGGGGGCGGCAGCTGCGGACCGGCTTTTAAGGCATGGGGCCTATGGGGAGTTTCACAACCGGAATATACCGAGTAACTCTGACCTGCACGGGTAACAGGCACAAACACCCTGTGGAAATGAAAGGAGAACTTACTGTATTGATGAGAGACCCTGAAGCCACTCCTCTTCAGTGAAGAAGCCCATGTGCTTGGCATTCATTTTCCAGGCTAGCACCAGCATGGCAATCTGCAAAAAGAAGGGGGGGGCAAGGGGCCTACTGTAGCACACCTGGCAGCGGCACAGCCGGATTGATGCAACGCCGCATTTGCGTGACCACCAAACTCACGGTAACTGAGCAATGAACAACTCATGCTGGTTTTTAATTAGAAAAGTACAGCACAGAGGACCAATCGCTGGGGCATCAAGCAACAATGACCACATGGAGGGGAGTACAAAGAAACAAAAACCCCACTCTGTACAAAAGTGGAATCGGGAACTCACATTCTCAGGTTCTACGCCGATGTCTTCACAAAATTTTTCCATGCCATCAGGTCCCATGACTTTTGGGTCATCCACAGCTGAAGCAACAAAGAAAATCAATGTACTATGCCAAGCAGAAGTAAATTTATTGCAGCACTCATTACGCATGCCTACCGTTTACCTTTATCTTACAGGCAGCAACATGCAGAAACTAACTGTGAAAGAGCTGTTAAGACACTGAAATAGAAAAAACTGTCCATCTTTCATAGCATCACTTCTCAATACTTCCATTTTATGCGCAAAATCCCACATGCTACTCATTCATGAGGAGTAAGTTGCCTTCTGTTTTTACAGTTATGTTATGGAGACTGCAATTTATCAGTTCTCGAAAGTGAGGAAAAAGAACTTCACTATGAGTGCATGCCCTCCAAGCACCTCGCTTGCAGAGGCACCAATACATGATCATGATGTGAGGCCAGCTATTCCCGCAAGGTGAGCGTACAAGATACTAAAGATGCCAGCAGAGAATACTTCACTACTTTTTCTCTGAAGCAGTAAAACTGCCAGCTATGATTTAAAGGTATCCCTCACTCAGAAAAAGAACAGAGCAAGTTGCACCACAATCAACCTTCCCAAGTTGAAACTCTTGTACCCCCTACAGCAAAACACTATGCTTTTCGTTTAGAACGGTATGAATTTAGCAGTTAGGCCATTGACAAGCAGGAATTCGCTTAACCAAATGGTAGTTCTCTGGCTGCATACGCAGCAGCTAAACCTAACAGCTTAAGTTTGGTGAACTCATTGAAAGAGCATGCCAAGACTGTATGCGAGAGGTTGTTATTAAGAGACCCTAGAGGGGGGTCGGACTCACATGTGTATTCTTGAAAGAGGGCAAGGCACCGCTTTTCAGAGAAATGCTGTGCAGAGGAGTCAACATTGAAGGCAGATTTCTTAGGCCTGGAAACAAAGTGAACCACGGGATTTCCACCATGGTATTGGTTTCCACACAATTAAAATTGCAGCATGAAGGACTGATTGCACTGCTATTTCAGTTTTGAAGCAGCAATGGCTCAAAGACCACTGCAGGGCACAGGCCTTTTATGGTGACATCCTATCAAGTCCCACCAAAATCCATTCTTCATGCTAGATTTTCTTGAATGCCAAGCATTTATGCACCTATTTCAATGACACCCTTTGTTTTCAAGGCAAGTGGCCAAAACTTGTCGATGGAAACAAAACCTTTTATGGTGACATCCTATCAAGTCCCACCAAAATCCATTCTTCATGCTAGATTTTCTTGAATGCCAAGCATTTATGCACCTATTTCAATGACACCCTTTGTTTTCAAGGCAAGTGGCCAAAACTTGTCGATGGAAACAAAACCTTCCAGATGGGAAAATAAGCAAGCAACTTGGTACGGTCACAGCTGACAGGGGTGCTAATGACTTGGCCTACTTGCATACTAATTATGGCCAGATACAGTGGACTCTCATTAAACAAAACCTCAAGGTACAGAAAAAAAACATGTTGCGTTTATCAAGAGTTTCACTTCACTATATTATGCTTCATACAAACCCATGTATTTTTGTGATTTGACTCCCTCCTAATAGCGTGCAAGTGGCTTCCTCTATAGGATGACCTCACTGACAGCACATACCTGATGTTGTAAACTGCAGAAGTACTAGCACGATTAAGTCAAAAGCTCATGCTCTGTTGCAACCTGGCACTACGGAGATGTCTCCAAGACACAGTTTCAGCTTCTGAGTGACATTTTTCTGTTGGCTGACGGCAGAACACTTGGTTGACATTTATAAGCAACTTATCGCACCTCACAACACCTGCTTCGGGTCATACTGTGCGGAGATAAACTTTGGTAGCTAAAACTGCATTCCCCACACCTAATGAACTGGCTTAGTTGGTATTCCATACTTTGCAGAGTTGAGCACTAGAGTAGGCAGTGGAGAAAAGCAGGCCTCTGCATCTGGCCTTTTCGTCGTCCCTGCCTACTTTTGCACTCAACTCCACGAAGCTCCACACACCTCTGCACCCTGACAGTGCGCATAACTTAAACTTGGCACAAGTGCAGAGTGGCACGCACCCTAGGTGCGCTCCCCTGGGGCGCTTGCTGGTGCTGATGGCCTCGTCATCGTGACTTTCGGCCAGCCGGCGTCGCTGGGGGCCCATTCTGAAGTCGAGAGGCTGCTGAGCGTGGTTGCGGTGCACGGGCGGTTCGCCACAGGAGAGCTCGTTCCGGCCTTCGCTGAGCACGCTGCCGGACTCCACCAGCGTCTGGGGCAGTCGGCAAGAGCACTACTGGGGCAACCCGACAGCACTTGGGAACGAACACACGCACTCCCTACTTAAGAATGCCAACAGCAACCCAGACACAACAGTGGAAGTTGCCCATGCACCTCACAACCACAGCCAGGCGCTCCTCTGCACAGCGCAAAGAGCGCATTACTGCAAGTATTTTTAATGTTAGATGAGTCATTTCCATGACTTCTTTTTAGTTAATCTGCTTATAAATTACTGTAGCAACACCAAACAAACTACATGAGAAGAAGCAGACGATCTCACACATTAAGCACAATCGCCTTTCAAAACGCACATGCACTGATATCTAGGTCTGTCACTTCAGCGGAGTGACACACTACATGAACTACTGCCATGCTTAACTGGCACCCAATATAGCTGTCCTATCCCCTGGACACCCCGAAAACTGCCTGTGCAGCACGGCAAGCTTAACGAAATGCATCATCTCCGGACACCACATCAGAGCCAAAAAAGGCACGACACCCTAGAAGAATTAGTAAACAGTTCAGACTGGATTTTATGTGCCAAGGCCACACTTGGGCTATGAGGCATGTCATAGCAGAGGGCTACAGATTAAATTACGCCACGTGGGAATGCGTAATGTGGGCTGAAATGTCACAGAAACAGGGATTTTTGTTTTTGTGCCTTCATTGGAAAGGCACCTCCAGCAGCCAGGAATCAAACCTGCAACTCCATGCTCAGTGGCGCAATGCCTCGGCAAGACCAACCACGGTGAGTTGAATGACATCAGGACGATTGCTGTTAACTTCAGTAACCTCTAGTTCTACCTACGGAAACACTGGACCAAGACCAGTGCTCAAGATATCGTTGCAGTGTGAAGATTGAAATCAACGAACTGAACTTTCTCTACAAGCCCATACAGGTACACAAGTATTTTTTTTTTATTTTTAGTTAAAAGGGCCATGCAGACAAAACACAAGTTGGCTTCATTTAAAAGCTTGCCTCGTTAGAATCATACTGACCCCACGTTTAACGTAAACATAGCTCAAATAAGCTACATAACTAGAAAAAAAGGGAATGACCATGTGACCTACTAGCTCACTTTCTGCAACAGAACCTATGTCGTCATATGTGACAGCTTGCGATTGGCTGAGGACGGCAAATGCAAACGCAAATTAGCAGGGCTTATAGGCTTGCCGAATGAGTTATTTGCGCTTAAATGCAATGCATATTCATTCTACAGCAGTAAGAATGGTGGGACAGACCATGGAAGTTACGAAAGCACACATAAATATAAATAAACATAGGTGCGTACTGATGTTGGTACTGCGTACCCTACCCTATGCTGCTTTAGCTGCACAGCACTGCGGCGCTTTGGGGTTGTCTCAGGCGACACTGGCCGCTCGCTGGGTGTAAGCGCCAGTGTCTTATGTAACCATATTTGTCGAGCAAACACCATGTTTCACTAAAAGATTATGTTCTGCCTTAACAAAAACAAGCCAGGTACAAATACGGTAAAAAACAAAGGCAGAAAACGGCCCGCCACGGCATGGTGGCACCATCTAGGTTGACTAACGATAAACAACGCTCCCCAGCGCATATGACATCATTGCAGACGTCACGAAAACACACTATTTGGCGGGAGAATCAAAATTTTAACTTAAATTGATTAATTCGTCCATGAATAAAGCATCGTTTGCTTGCAGACAAATGCTGGGACAAAAACACGAAATCTTTCCAACAAAACGAACTTGTATTTTGACTGCATGGCCCCTTTAGCACCACAGGCTCCTTATGGCTGTTCTGTTCTACAATAACATTACTGCACACTGCAAACTTAATGCTCGAGCAGCACTCTTGTCCTCCTGCCACACTGTGATGACTGTTCTACCATCTTTCATGTTAATAACATATACAGTGGCCAGCAGCGTGAAAAGTGGCCCCTAAGCTTTTGATGGCTCAGCTGCACGTTCCATTAGACTGTTAAATGGCTAGCCGCCTATCCTCATGCACTCATTGTGTGAAAGCCAGCACACAAGGCATAATATCAATCACATTCACGCGAAGGCAAGCCGTTCACAACTGAGCAAAAAGCCTTTCCATGTACAGTTGGCCGCAAAAGTTTGTAGGATCTGCAGTGCGTGGCGCAGCGGCGCGGACTTGCATTGCTATGCCATCTGCTGACACAGACCACTGGGTCGAGGCTCACGAAACTTGCGCGCCAGACGCGGTTTGTGCATGCCTGTCCTTACTTCATTATCGGACATCTCTAGTCACTCGCTTTCCCATGATGTGCTTCTGTGCCATGCCTTGATGTGCGTTGCGTGAGCATCGCCGCGGGTCTGCTCTCGCTGGTGCAACAAAAGACGCAGCTTGTGGCTGCCTTTTGCACGGGACGCAACGTCGTTGTAATACATGTTATCTTCCAAGTAATGTGCTGGTCAACCATTAAAGTTATTACAGCGGAGCTGTTGTGGGCTACTTTCTCATGAAAACCGATTGCGTAACAGTATGTGTAGAAAAAAATTTGCATAAACAAGACTGAACACTGCGGCAAAGCCACCTTTTTGATGAATGCTCTGTAGCGCTCAATGTAATGTAGGCATCTTGAAGAAAATTGTGCTGAAATCGGCCACTAGGACGACTGTCATTACACTGACTTTCCCTTACTTGTCGTAACTGGTTAGTTCACACTGAAGCTGTAAACATTAAGAAATTCCCATGGCTGTCTACGGAGGGTGTACAGATACAGAAAACTGCTGCAACTCTTGTTTTATCGAAACACCCCGAAACAAATTGTATCACAATTAGCCACTAAGATGACTTGACCATTACACCAAGTTCCATTTACTTTTTATTATTACGTAGTTCACAGTGCAGTTGTAAATATTGTGGGATTCTTCTGTGCTCTTAATATGTGGGCCTCTACGGGAGGGAAACAGACCGCCCCATGTTTGTTATCAAGAATAAGACTCCACTCCATCCAAGTTTCATTCAGCTGATTAACTGGAAAGTACGCTTAATCAATGTACAAACCACGTGCCTGTTTCTTGCTCTCCTTAAACTGCACCCAGCTCCACTGGTCATCCCTCTTCACAGAGTGGAAGGACACCTTTTTTTTTCTATTTCTGTTAAAATAAGCTCAAGAGTACGTTCATTCATTTCTAACCAGAGCGCCTTCTTGTGAACACAAGAAAAACCTTGCAAACGAACTGGGATATATGCTATGCACACAACAGTTCAGAGTGTCCTTTTGGTTATGCAGAGGCTTGTAGAAGTGGTCTGCGGCGATATGAGACCATAATTTATTGCAGTCTTGTTGTCCTAGAAACCAATTTCAGGACAATTTTCTTCAAGATGCCTACATTACATTGAGCACTACACAGCATTCACCAAAAAGGTGGCTTTGCCTCAATGTTCAATCTGGTCGATGTGACATACTGTGACACACACAGGTTTTGTGAGAACCTAGCCTATAGGCAGTATTCACAGGCGTGGCACGCATGCAAGCAACCATGCGAGTGCGCCGCCACTGGTTACTTTGGCCTCCGCAAGACAGTAGTACTTGTCCGTGCTTAGCACGAGGAGCATTTGATGTTCCAAACTGTACCCAACCAAACGCAAAGTAATGCCTTGACTCCAATGTGAGTGTGATTAATAACATCTCTGTTGACACCACCGTTGAGGATCAAGTTGAAACGGTGCAGATGATGCACGCCGATGTAGGTTTTTTTTTCTGCAGCGTGCGGGCGCAGTGGTACAAGTGACGCCATGTCTGTGGCGCTTCAGCCATGTCCGTGGTCGTTTCTAGTGTTGCTAAGCAAAGAAATTGACAGCTAAACATTTCAGTGAATACCATGTATAACAGCTCCACTGTTATAACTTTATAATGGTCAGCCAGCACATCGCTTCGAAGATAGCATATATTGCGACACCGTTGCGCCCGTGCAAACGGCGGCCGCAACCTACGTCTTTTGTTGCACCAATGAGAGCAGACCCACAGCGAAGCGTACACGGCCCCACAGTACCTGCCACAAGTATTGAAAACCTGTCACAGGAAAGCGAGTGACCAGAAATACCTGATAACAAAGTGAAAACAGGCGTGCACAAACCGCGCCTGGTGCACAAGTTTTGCGAGCCTCAACCCAGCGTTTGTGGCAGCAGGTGGGGCAGCAATGCAAGTTTGCGCCGCTCTGCCCCACACTGCACATCCCGCAAAGTTCTGCGGCCGACTGCACCTTTTTATTCACGTTGCGTTTATAAGTGAAAATACTAATACATACTGCTACAATGAGCGAGAAATGCAAGAGTCAAAACATGCACCGTGTTTATGCACCAGAAACGAAACGCCATGATCTGTGGCTAGCTTTCGGGTGTTTTAGCAGGCAATAGCAAGGCATGTTAGCCGATGTCTTTTCCTTTAGTGATGATGGCGTACCAAGTCATGCAACAAGCATAACTGGGAAGCAATGCAAAAAAGGCTAGAAGGGCCAAGGCCTGTGGCATATCCACGTACACACAACACATTTGCAAGCACAAGGCACCCGATTCCTGGTGTCATGGGGTGACGTACCCCTGTACCGTGCAGATTCTAACCACAAATAGAAAGAGAAAATAAGGCAGGGCACTCACTAGATTCCTAAACGAATATTGGAGGCAAGACGAATTTGTTGTGTTAGCGTGCGCCACGGTGACTGAAATGAAAAAAGGGGCAAAAACAGCAACTTAACAAAGATGTGCGGACACGAGCAGCAGGCTCCTCAGAAAGTAACAAAGAAACAAAAATACCCGAAACCTGCAAACAAGGTTTGCTTCCTAAGGGAATATTCTAGGCTAGCAATTTCAAGAAAATGACAAAGGATCATACGTAAATATTCACGAAAACACTAAGACGAACTGGTAGCGCTTGACGACACCGGGACTAGCTCAACTGCGCAGGTAGCCGCTGAACACACCGGGTCTAAACATGTCGCCTGGTCGTGTCAAGGTCGCATAATTACATGTAATTTGTTTTCCCACCGAAACTGAAGCTAAGGTTGCGGCCCACAACAAACGCACTGCGACGGCTGGTTAGGACAAAAGGGTTGCCCGATCGAATACTGACGCTCATATCGCAGCTCCCTCGAGAGCCATTTTGTACCGGGAAAAAAAATAAAACAAAACATTTCGCAAAATGAGCTGGAGCACTCAGACGAAACGAGACACGTAACGAAAATCGGCTAAAACGAGAAGTATGAGTAACGCACACAGCTACAACAGCATCTCGAGAGTTTTGCACACACGCGAGGTGCAAACGCCGGACATCACCCAAGCTGCGTGCCAAGGGCGTTCCTGCGCATAACTCCTACGCCGACATGTAAAGGGCACAATTAATGTGACATGTCGGCCTTTTGTAGAGACAATTCGTTACACCGAAGTTATCTATAACAAATAATTTCAAAGCGCAGACACTACAGTGCTAGGCGGCCACTGACGCAACTCTACAAAGACGCACCGCTCAGAACATAGCAGGCTAAAGCTTTCTTTGCAAAATAAAAGGTATAGCGTGTTACAGAATGCGTGATGACGCGTGAGGAAGTTGACAAAACCTGCAACTTTGCTCGTCAGTGACAGATTTACACACAGAAATGTTCACCAAAAATGAAACACCAGGCTACGATCACAAACCGCTCAACATCAAATCGAGTAGCGAACAGACGTATTTAGTGACCTACGCTCCTTTTGGCACGACCAAACTCAAAGCCTACCTTCTGCGTGTCCTGCATGGATATTTAGCCAAATTATTCTGCTGAATGTTCGTTCATTTAATTGTAATTCAGGCCATTCTATTCAATTCACCTGCTCCGTGCACATCACGAGCATGATTGAAGAAGTCACAGGGTGGTTCGGCAAGTAATAGGCTTTTATACAAAAACAAACGAAATTTACTACATTCAAAATTAAAATAATACGTGCAGTTGCCCCAATTAAGATATAAATGTATTCATGTTTTCAGCTATATTCAACTTTTGTTTGCATCAACGTAAATGCGATGCTCCACATTTTCTTTCCCGCCGCCGCGCGAGTAACGTCAGTAGAAAATCGGCCGCTTCATAACATGCGATGAGGCGAGTTATGGTGAACTGCAAAATTGCAACCTGCTCATCTGGCACTTCGCTCAGGAAAATGGCCCATGCGTTAATCTACAGCACTTCCTGTTTCAGAGTGTTTTTCTCCGAGCAAAACGCGTACCTCAGGTACCCGCACACGTAGCGAGAGGACATTGCTCAACACACTGTGGTCATGCCTCGCAAGAAACGCATGCTCCAGCGGTCTGCTGCGGATGCTGCTTCTGGCCCCAGCGCACTAGAAAGGCCTGAAAGCCCCCAACCGTTCGGTGATGCGATTCTACCTGACGGCATCATTCGCAACACTTTCGCCATTGGTGAAGACATCCACCCTGCCGAGTGCCTCCGCAACATTCAGGAAATGTTCCAGGGCAAGCTTGACGCTGATGTTATACATATGGTGCTCGTCGAATGCGAGTTTAACGGTGAGAAAAACTCTTACTAATGTCTTTACTGATTGCGCATGCGAAAGTTTGCTGCACAAACTTGCTGTAATGATGTGTCACCCAAAAAGGACTTCCAATGACCTTCTAGTGTTTTGTTTGTGTACTGTTATCACGCATGGCGTGTCAGTATTTTCTGGCAGTGGCCTGCTTATCTGAATTGACTTGTACGATTTAATGATGGTTTCATTGGGTGCCAATTGAAGTGCACTCTGAGAGACCTCATCGGATGCACTCTGTGCAACCCGTAATGATTCCGAGCTTTGTGGCAGTTGCCTGTTACTACGACCGTTGAGGATGTAGGCTGTATCTTTGATTCTTGATCTGCGATCCTGCCTTGTATTATTGAATTCTTAATGCTGTTTGGTGACTGGATAGAGTGCGCCGACGGTCTATTTTCATCAGGAAGAATAAGCCTGCAATCCCGAAAAGTATTGTGTTAACTTTAATACCCAGTGACTCTGAAAAAGCTGTAAAAGCCTTCAATCGACGCAAATTCGCCGTTGTGTAAGCTCCTACATGTTGTCACCCATTTGCCTTTTCAGTGAACAATGCCCTGGAAGCACTCTTCACACTGCTGCCACCGGAAACAGGCGTTGAGCATCTGGCTCAGCCGAGCAACATGTCAACCAGCAGCGAGAGCCTGGCTGCAGGAGAGAACATCGTCACCTCCGAAGCCGAAGTTCACAAGTCTAGTGAGGACAGCGAGCGCGAGAGCCTGCTAGGCATGGATGGGGCATTGGCTTCTTCCTCGGACCTGGCGCTCTTTGTGGATGCTCCGCCTTTTGTGCCAAGCCAGCTTGCCGACAAACGGTGCCTCGAGGTCTTGCAAACTCCTCGTGCAGATCCCCCACTTGCATGGAGCAAGCTGCTGGGCTCTGGCTGTGAACTCGGCTTCAACATCACGCCACCACCGGGTCGCAGCAAGTCTGACGTCTTGTCCGCTTCGGCGAGGGAGCAGCAGCACATTTATGACTTGATGGCGCGGGGGCAGCGCGTGCTCGTTCTGATGAGAGGCCTGCCGGGCAGTGGCAAGACCACATTGGCACTCAAGATGCGTGGTGCCACTGGCGTCGTCCTGAGTGCGGACCATTTTTTCTACCGGGATGGCAGGTACAGCTTTGACAAGGCACGCCTTTCCGAAGCCCATGAGTGGAACAAGAGGAGGGCCAGGCAGGCCATGCAGGAGGGCCGCTCGCCTGTCATTATAGACAATACAAATGTGGAAGTGTGGGAAATGATGCCCTACGTCGCATTTGCATTGAGGTCGAAGTACCACGTGTGCGTGCTAGAGCCCGACACTCCCTGGAAGTTTGATGCGAGGCAGTTGGCACAAAAGAATGTGCATGGTGTTCACAGACAAACTATAGACTCAATGTTGGAGCGATATGACCGCAATGTTACGGGTGAATCTTTGTGTCAGAGCTTCGGGGTATCTCCCAATTTATCAGGCTCGTTGGCTGATTCGGGTTTAGATATAAGGGAAGGATGTGCTAATAATTCTTGTGGGACAGTTGAGAAAGCAATGTCAGAGCCATTGGTCTCACAAAATCCTAGTACATCATCATCATCCGATAAGGTATCCGTTGCTGCTCTGAAAGAAACTATAAGCTTGGGAGATTTAATGGCACTTGTCCAAAATGATAGTGAAGAGTCTGGGAGCAGAAGTCGTCAAAACTCGGATTCTTGGTCATCTGGCCACGATGCCAATGACTGGGAAGATGTGACAGAACGTGACGACGACTTCCTCTGGTCCGCCCGCAAGTGCCTGTCACCGTGTGCACAGACAGATGGTCCTCTGGGTGGCACCATACTGGAAGAGTGTGATGTCTCGGACCAGGAAAACAGCACAAGTCCTGCACCTGACACGAGTGCTGTAGAAAATGACCTAGAATCAACAGTTTCAACATTTCAAGCTAACGCTGAACCTCAGCCGTGTACAGACAAGGATACAGAGCAGGCTACAGAGGTGCCAAAGCCTGCAGTCGCGATCTCAGAAGCTGAGGTTGAACTGTACAGCACCGAGGAAGGGGCTGTGGACGTGCCCAAGCCACCAAGAGGGTCTCCAAGGCATCGTGTTGCCCCCGCACGAGATGACAGCGCTCCAGTCATTGAAGCAACACCAGCAGACTTTACTGTCCCATGGGAACCAACGGAGGAACACAACAGTGGTGGTACAACAGGGCCAAAAGAACAAAGATCTCCTCAGAGGTCCAAAAAGGGCTCCAAGGGGCTGTGTGACGACAGCCCTACTGCAAGCACGCCGAGAGAAGCTTCGCACACTGTTCCCAGGGTTGCTGAAAGCTCTAGGCACAACCACTTCTCAGCTCGTGGCCCTATTTTCGGACTGGAAAAAGTTGTTCGCAGTAGTACATGGACCCTTCCAGAGTTTAATCTTTACGAACCCATTGAACCTGAACAGGCGGCGGACAGTGGGCCGCAGTGTGCATACGTAGATGCATCAAGCTTCACTGACCCGGCAGATGTTGCAGTGGTGAGGAAAGTCCTCCGTGGTGAATCGGACGAGTTTGCAGTGGTTGTCGCCTCGGACTCTGTGCCAGTGGCGCCGGAGGAATCGTCCGCACGCCTTCCCCCGGCCTGTAAGCCAAACACACTGAACCGAAGCACGGACACAGATGACCTTCCAGCAGATGACTTGGACTATGCAAGCAGGCTCTCGCTGCTTCAGCAGTGCATGCCAACGGTGAAGCCTCCGGACTTGGAGGACATCTTTCAGCACTGTCACGGAGACCACATATGGGCCGCTGATTTGCTTCTGGACACTGATGTCTCCTGTGACCTTCAACCACTTGTCATCAAGGAGGAGTGCGAAGGAGGTGAAAATAGCAGTTCAAGTGCAACTAGTGAACGACGTGAGCCCGGTGTTGCACTGACACTGGCAACTACTAGTAAAGAGAAGCTTATTAAACAAGTGCCTCAAATGGAACCAGATGCCCAGTGTGTTGTGAAAGCACCGATTGAGGCAACAGCAGGAACACACTCCATGAACCCCCAGCAGCTGAATCCGGCGAATGCTGACCGAGAGTTCACTCTTCAGCTGGACCATTCGTTTGCGTGTCAGCTTGTCGAGGCTTTTGGATCAGAAGGACTGCATGTGTCCCTCGGTAAGGAGAATTCCTATTGTGCTTTCAAGTGTCCCGCGCAATGTTGTACTCATGTGGCACTTTTGTGTAGATGCTTTCAGAACTGCTGACCTCAGCGTGACAGTGACCTGCGAGCTTGCCAAGCAACTTCACCAGCTTTGGATGGACACCTTGAGGCAGGCAATGTCGAAGGAAGAGGAAGAGATGTTGAAGATGGCAGCCGACCCCTGTGAAGGTTGGTTTAATGTCCGTTCCCTTGACGTAACTGCTCAGCATCATGGCATATAATGGCTCAGGCATTCTCATCTGTTGGATTTTAAACATTTGGAAATACAAACACCAAAGAAGAAAAATACTGACTGTTTTGGTGTGCACAAGAGTTGCATCCAATGACTCATAACATGGTACTGCCAAGTAGCCTTCATTTCTGAGCTGGCTAGGATTGCTTCTCCTGAACAGCTAACCATAATCATGAGGAGGCAGTCTGTTGCAAAAAAATGCTGCATGTTGTAGTTTCACAAGCCCCACAGCCAATTGCTAGGGAAAGAAAGCACAGCAGTGTCAGCATTTATTTTTTATTGAACACATCAGTGATGTCCCAATCACACATACAACTCGCAGTTATGTAGTTGCTAGCGTACCACTCGCTCATTATTTGTAACCAAAATTTGGATGCAGACAATGGGAGACTGTTACTACATATGCGCCCAACGATTCATAGCTGTTGCAAATGTGAGCACACTCTGCAATAAATGTCCTCGTGTGCGAACGCAAATGCAGTGTTTGGTGTTTTTGCAGATGAACTGCAGAGCCTGCAGTTCGGGGGTGAGGGCAGCTCGAGGGAAAATGCTCCTGAAAATGGCCCTGTCATAGCTCCGCCGCCACCCGCGCTGAACGATGACCCACGCTGGAACAAACCGCCCAGCGAAATGAGTTTTCGGGAAATCATGGAAATGGAGGCGGCCTTGGAAGAGAAACGGAAGGACTGGGTACGTGCTGCTACACCTTGCCTTCACTTTCAGGAGCAAGATTAGAAGCGCGTTTGCCTGGCTGGTCTGTTGGCGATGTGCTGTGGGATTTGCAAAATGCCATTTTTTAAGACGAAGTACCCTCTGTTTATTTTTCAGACAAAAAGCAATGCTTACATGGACATGGCTACCAAGCTTAAGCACAAGCAGCTTTACGAGCGCTTCCCAGGTGTGGATAGACAGGCATTAGACGAGATCTTTGTAGCAAACAAGTAAGTTATAATCTACTTGGCTTCTGTCTAAAGAAAGAAGTAAACAATCACTGCTTTTCATTTTCCATGTGCCTGCAGTTATTCACTGATCCAGTCTGTCTCGACCATCAATGAGACGTTGGGAATGGCCTCGGACGAGAATAGTGATGAAAACTACGAAAAGCAGATTGTTGAGCTGGTCCAGATGGAAAGCATGCAGCCGGTAATGTCACTTTCAGTCGCCCCCTTTTCGTGCACAAGTTTTCCCTTCTCTGCATGAATTTTATTGCAAGTGCAAGGTCACTTGTATGTGTGGGGGCCATAAGGCAACATGGCCAAAAGTACTTTCTTTTTATCATAACAGGCCAAGCACTGTTTCATTGGAAGTTTTGATTGATTGTGTGGCTTATGGGAGCCATGAAGACAAAATACAAGTTTGTTTTATTTGAAAGATTTCGTGTTTTATAGCGTCCCCAGCACTTGTGCGTATTCACTGAGAAATTAATCAATTTAGAATAACATTTTGATTCTCCTGCCAAATCGTGTGTTTTGGTGACGTCTACAATGAAGTCATAACGGCGCGTATAGTACAAACTTCCACTGCGCCATTGGGCTCTGCAGCCTTGCTTGCCTTCAAACCTCACAGATGGCGCTAGCATACTCAGCACTCCGCCGTTGCCTTGTTTTTGACCGTATTTACACCTGGCTTGTTTTTGTTACGGTAGGAAGTAATCGCTTCGTGAAACATGGGGTATGCTTGACAAACAGGGTCACGTAAAGCAGCGTCGCTTACGCCAATCAGCCAGCATCATATAAGACAACTCCAAAGCGACGGACTGCTGTGCAGCTAAAACAAGCATAGTGCACCCAGTACCAACAGCAGTGCACATCGGTACCTCTATGTTTATGTGTATTTTCATAACTTTTGTTGTTTACCGCACCATTCTTACTGCTGTAAAATGGATATGCATTGCATTTAGGTGCAAATAGCTCGTTCGGCAAGCTTATAAGCTCTGCCTAAATTGCGTTTGCTTTTGCCGGCTTCAGCCAATCGCACAGCTGGGCTCATATGACATCATAGGTTCTGTTGTGGGAAATGCGTTAGGCTAGTGGGTCGCATGGCCGTTCCCTTTTTCCCTAATTATATAGCTTATTTGAGTGAAGAGTATGTTAAAAGTGGTGTCAGTATGACTCTAACGAGGCAACCTTTCGAATGAACCAAACTTGTGTTTTGTCTTCATGGCTCTTTTAATGCGCCGAAGCTATACCCCGGGCTGTGAGGTGCACCATAGTGGAGGGCTCCGGATTAATTTTGACCACCTGGGGTTCTTTAATGTGCGCCGAAATCTCAGCACGCAAGCGTTTTCGCTTTGCGCCTCCATCAGAAAGGCAGTTTCACAGGAAGTTTATTCATGAGGCTTTGTGCGTTTGTTTAGTGTCGAGTCTGTGTACATTCTGGATGTTCGTCGCAACAAGTGTGCACCTTTGCAACTTGTGTTGCTCACATGCACGCTGTGGTGATTCCTTGGGTGTAAAGAGTGAGCATTGATTAGTGGTGGCAAGTGAAGCAGGCATAAACTCTGGTGTAAAATGTAGCAGCTTCCCGTGCAGCCTGTAGTAAGTGCAACTGTGCTTGGCGTTCCCACACAGGATGAGGAGACTGAGGACATGACGTGGCAGCCCGTGGTGGAGGGCCACGAAGACATGTACGACCGACTGCGGCTGGTGGGCGACTACGACGTGATTCGACGAGAAGCCACCGTCCACTACCACATGCGGCAGGAGTCGTTCCGCAAGGCCAAGGAAGCCTACCATCGGGGCATGAAGACAGTGGCCGCTTTCTACTCACAGCAGGTGCGGGGGAGGGCCTTCAACTGGCACGGGGCAGCTTTCTTTGCAGGTGCCCCCAGAAAGTACGAGGTGGTAAAAAAGCGAGTAGTGTCCTTAGTAAGTGAGCACGTGGGCTCTCTGTTTGCTGCTGGTGTAGCTGCCGCGGCGGCCTTTCTAGTGTTTCGGTACCTTAAGAGGCCATCCGTTTGTATTGCTGATTGAAATTGCCCCTGGAGGCCAGGTTGCACTGGCTGTTCTACTCGAAGTGTCTGCATTTATGTGAGTGGGAAGTTTATTGGGGCAGTGGAATAAAGTACCAGTGCTAAATGTAAAAATTCTCATTCCCTTTTCTCACTAGTTATAAATAAATCTACAAATGACACAAGTGGACCTTATGCATGCTTCTGACCCATTTATTGTTCTGCTCATTGTTGCTTTCAGAAAGACAACTGTAGAAAAAAAACCAACCACATTGTTTTTCTTTTTCTCTTGGCAATGAAAAATGTGGCTGTGCATGTACTGTGCAGTTACAGGAATTACTTCTGTCCCTGAACTATATCTAGTAAAAAGTGAGATATTTAGCGGTACCTTCAAACGCCACAAGCGTCTCAGATATGGCTGCTTAATAGCATGAACTGAACTTCTCGGAACTTAATTTGATGCATATTTTTTTGCACATGTCAAACTTGAGACAGTAAGCACAAAGTGAGTTGAGTTGTGTGGACTGAGTTGAAGAAGAAGAAACACGTTTATTTGGGAGCAGAGTTAGTTGACGATGGTGGCCGCCGTTTTGGCGGCGACCAGTGAAGCTTGAGCCTCCTGGTCTGGGCAGCGCAACGCCTCCTCCCACTGCTCGCATGTGGTTATTTTCAGATGAGGATCTCTCGGTCGTCCCCACATAAGGGGCTGAAGGGTGCCGAGGGACTGGCAGGCAGTACAGTCAGGTGAAAGGTATAGGGCTGGCTGAATTAGGTGTAATTTAGCGGGACTGGGAAATGTGTTCGTCTGTAAAAGACGCCATGTGTGTTCTTTCTGGATGGTGAGTTGTGTGTATGCTGGGGGAGAGAGGCGGTAATGGGTGGTAATTCCGTTGTACGTGAAAGCTGCCTCAAATGTGCAGCAAAATGCCCAAGACAAACGGATGCAATAAACCTATGCTTGAATCTATCCTGGAAACCAAAAAAAATGCGCAGGTATTCAGGCCTCTTTCCTTTCACTTCGATAGTTTGCCTTTTCTGCATGGTTTGTGAGCAGTTGGCCCTTAAAAGCCATCTGAACTCATTATTTTTTTTGTCCCAATTATATAAAAATAGCAGTTTACGCACGTGAAATCACCATGGCAAAGTCCTAAACCTGGTAGCCACATTGAACTGCATGCTTTCACAGTAGCTCTTGAGTAGACAATGCTGCAATAAGTGGAGAGTTGCCAAGAACTATATCTGGGTGGGCTGCGACTACGAAAAGTAATCCATCCCGCATAGCTCACGATTCTCCTGTGACCAGGAGAGGTCTTCAATGGGAGTTTTCCATGTTGGCTTGCCACTGTCAGTATGTACTATACATGCATGCTACACGTGGAATTTTCCTCCGTGCTCAAAATCAACGGGTTTTTGGTTCTTGCGATGATGTGGCATAGACATTTATGGCCACCCAATAAAAGCAGTGTGCTTTCTCAAGCAACCAAAGAGTCAAATAGGCACAGGAGTGTTTGTTCACCGGTTTTCGACATCAGCGAGTCGGTGTTTCACTGTCCAAAGTCTCTGCGAGGTGGTACTGCAAAGCCACAAGAAGCTTAAAGAATACCTGGCCTTAAGAAAGTGCACAAGTGGCAGTACAGTAAAACCTCATTACAAGAGACACTCAAGGGAACCAAAAAACGTGTCTCTTGTAACCAAGGTCTCCTGTATGCAATGTTGCTAACATGGCGAACATAGGAAAACCAACCAAACCGCTTTCATTCAAACGTCTCTTATAACCAAGTGTTTCGTGTAACGAGGTTTTACTGTAAATGTATTTTATGCCAAACAGTTTCTGTTGAAGTTATACCTGGAAGATTGTATTTCAACACGCCAGCTGAAGCTGGATAAATTTAATGTCGCACGAAGCACAGGCATCTCTTCGAAAGAAGCTAGAGATCACATACCAGGAGTTGTGAGCACCCCTAAGGACCGTAACAGCACTGAAACTGCAGGAAAATATCAAGCAGCGGTAAGCCACATCCTAATATTGGCATTTAATTGGTTTTCAAACATTGCTTCAATGTGGTTGTATATGTGCAAGATTTCGGTACATTTAAGGATGTGGCCAAGGGGCAGAGTTCTAAGTTGTGTCCATTTTGTGTCCGTTTCAAGTCTTGACACAGTTCCGGTTGCTGGTCCGCTGACTTGCACAGAAACCAAGAGCCCCACTTTGCTTGTTTTTGTCACATCCATTTTGTACGCCCTCATCCAGTCATAGCTTGCTTGAAGTGAATGGACACTTTGAAATGGACAAAACTCTGAGTGCCTCTCCAGGTGTAGCTTTGACGCGTCAAAACCATATTTGACTTTGGTTCAATGTTGCACCATTGCTATTGCTGCAGTAGTAGCCACCACAGGTCTCAAAATTATTCACATAAGCAGCAACGTTTTGGCATCTTGAAATCTAATGAAACAGATTGCAAGGGTACAAGTACTACAGGTGCCTATGACACTTGTAGAGCTTATAGAACTTTTTACTCAGAGACTTTTTAAAAATAAAAATAGCTTGAAATGCGTACTTGCTAGTACGTACCCCTATCGTTTTTTTTTATCTTACTAAAAAAACAGAAGACAATAAGGTTTTTTAATGAAATTCTGATATAATCACTCGATGTACTCCAACTCGATGTTCTCACAAAAGCCGTGTGTAATACTCTGTTTAAGCTCTTGCTCATTAACAATTGCTGGCCCCCTTACAACCTTCCTTGTTTACTTTTTATTTCTGCAGGCAAGCTCTGCTACAACCTCTCATGCCTTTGATCCCATCAGATGTTCTATTCTAATGAAAAGATAGGACGGTGCCTTGCCGCATGTTGGCACATCTTGGCAGTTAGCAATGCGATCTCCAGCTTTTCAATGCATTGCATATAACTTTGTTTTGTGGCATATCTGGTGTGGAAATTATGATACAAAATGTGCTTCCCACGATGCGCATTGAAAAGCAGCAGCTGCTGCTACCACTGCCCACTTGATTTTTCTCGTATACATCATTTCCAGCCACTGGTAATAGCCTACCTTGCCTTTTTTTTTTTCCAGTTTGTTTTAAAAAAAAATGCGAGTTTTCATGGGTCATCTGTGTTGTGCTCTTTCTTATTTTCCGCATAGTGTTTTGCAGTTGCTGTTCGTTTTACGTGTGCTATTACGTGACATTAGTTTTACGTTTTTAAAAACCCATAGCTCTGCCAACCTTCATTCTCCACCTCTGGGTGTGTTTAGGGCCGAGCGTATGCAGAGAAGATGAGGGAAGCAAACGAACGTGCCTCGTGGAAGCTACTGCAGCTTAGGTAAGGGAACGGCCGTGCCGTTTTACTTGTCCGGCCAGTGTGCAATAATAGCCCCTGGTCGTGCCACTGGCAAGCTGCTCTTGCGTGTCAGGAGCGGCAAGCCAAAAGCTCTCTCTCGCCTGTTAAAAATCAGTCACCACATGTGTTGGTAAACATCCTGCGGTTAAATTTCCTGGCAAGCATTTTTTTTAATCATTCTTGTTTTGCCTGGGACATAGAATTACTAAAGGAGCACGCACACATAACTAAAAGGGGGTCCAAAAACATGTTTTGAACATAGCCAGTAAGCTTGTCAAGTTGTAAAGTACACCATTACACTGCAAAGCTTGCCATTGCTTTCCTGGACTAATTTCAAATCCCTGCCATCTTTTCAACATTTGCATATCGCTGATTTGATTGTAGGGTGTAACGTGCCGACGCAACGCAGGCGATGAGGCGCGCCGTAGTGGAGGGCTCCGGATTAATTTTGACCACCTGGGGATCTTTAACATGCGTCGAAATCTCGTACACACGGGCGTCTTTGCTTTTCGCCTCCATCAGAAAAGCGGCCGCCGCGGCCGGGGATCGCACCTGCGACCTCGTGCTCAGCAGCGCAACGCCTTAGCCACTGGGCCACCGCGGCGGGTGCATATCAGCACTATGTTTGCATACGACTATGCAAAGATCCCTGGGTGTTTTTTTTGTGGGTGTGTGTGCATGTCTGGAGTTCACTGTACTTCCAGCAATGCGCAAGTATCTTTCTCACGCCGCCTGCTCTCCACCAACATCAACATTTTTATTGATTAGTGTTTTCTGCAGCATGATTGTGTGTGCGATATAATGTTTGTCTATTTAGACCTTTTATTAAGGGTACTTTATGATACATTTTGTCGCAAGACAAGCACACACGTTTGCGGAAGGGGATTGTGTGGGCTGCCAAGGCCCACAGTTCCTTTGTGGGTTGGTGGCATATATCCAAATATCTTACCAGTGTGCGTTCGTAAGTGTGTGGTGCAATTCATCGTCTTTTGCATTCTAGTTTTCCGTTCCCACCTGGCCAGATTTCCAAAAGCGCAAACTGCTATTATCAGCATTTGGTTTTCGCACAGCAGGTCTGCAACACATTTTATAAAATTCAAACATTTACTTCTCCGATCTAGGTGCAAATTGAATCTGCAATATCAGACTGCACGGGAGCAAACTACGGGACTGCCGGAAATCCACCCAAGTGTGGTTGATAGCATGCGGTAGTTTTTGCATACATTGAAGAGGTTTGCCAGGGCATTGCAGAAGACTGTTCAAGTGCATACAAGGCCATGTCATGCACGACTTGCATGATCAGCCTGGAAATCTCGAAAATTTTTGGACTTTTCTTGCTTGCACAACAGATGGTACTACTACCCTGTTGAAGGCTTTGGTGAGATGTATGAAATAGTCTCCCAAGCCGAGCATTAGACAATGACATGTGCAGAGTCAGGCCAGCCTAAGCTATCTCCAGCCAGTGCTCCCCGATGTGCACTGGGCTACGAAGGTGCAGTAAAAAAAGGGAAGAAACGCACACTTTTCTGGAATGCAACAGCTCCGTTAATACTGCTCGCAAGAGCAAAAGCACAAGTGCTTTGGGTGTTTTATAAATGCTTCTTCGGGCTCCTGCCTAGACACTGGCCCTGCAATGGACCTTTTTCCAGTAGCGATCTGCACATGCGCGGGCTGCTGGTCCACCATGCTTGGCAGCTGCCTCCGGCAAGCAAAACAAAAGGGCGCCCCTCAGCTTTCTGCTTGGGAAGCGGCTATGGTGTCGAGTGCTGCACGTTTTTATTTTTTCTCTTTCAACAGCTCGTGGTGGGCTCATACGTGCACACAAAAAAAGGGCTTTCTAAAGAAAGGGGCAAAAGCGTTTGAGGCTGACCGCACTGCGAGCACATGCCTGCGAGTAACGGAGTAATGAAAAAAAATCAAGAAAAAGGGGCATTTCGACCACTGCACGTTAGTCACAGGAGTGTGCGCCTGCTACCGTGACATTCACGTGAACGTTACGGGTGACGGGTGGGTGCGCGGGAGGGACTGCAGGACGGGGATATTTTGTGCGTGAGTTCTCCGAAAGCATGACTTTCGTTGGGGCGTGCCTTACTGCCATTTTTAGTTCCCCTCGCGGCCGCTAGGAGGACTGGCACTGGAGAGAGGTCCATTCGGGTGTCTGTGTTGCCGGAACGATCCGTGCACACAGTATCAATGGCCCTCCCTGTCCCCCCTAGGAATGCGCAGTGTGACGACAACAGCCTGGACCTGCACGGGCTGCACGTGCAAGAGGCCATCCAGGTGCTGAAGAACTTTGTGAAGCTCAAGAAGCGCGAGTCCTGGTGCCTGCAGAAGAAGCAGACGCTGCGCATCATCACGGGCCGGGGGGCCCACAGCGCCCTCAACATCCCCAAGGTCAAGTTTGCCGTCGAGGGATACCTGCTCAGCAGCCAACTCAAGTGAGTGCCACCCCAAAAGAGAACGGAAACCTCTGCGGGTATACTAGATGCATGACGAGCCTGCGTAATGCGCAACGGGTTGGCGGTTGTTTAAAAGACATAACGGTGCAGATGGAGGCAAAGCGGGGATAGATAACTTAGACGCAGTGGCTTGGAGTTCAGATGTGATTGTGGCAAACATTGAAGGCCTAGCATAGCTGAAATGTTTTTACCTAGGCTCAGAGCAGACTGCCACATAAATGGAATCTGCATATTTACCCACATTTTTTTGTTTAAATGTGTTTTATTACATTGCAGCTCTTAGTGGGAGCATTTTGAGACTTTCATTGCTTGGGGGCATAGACAGTAAATTCGAGCTGTGCGTGTCAGTTGCTGCCAAGGTGTTGCACGTCTTGCACATAAGCATTGCACAATCCTGCACTCCAGGGCACAGAGGATTGCCTGGCTCATGGCACCTTGCTTGCCCTTAAAGCTGACCCAACCAGTCTCTTTTGCCCTCAGGGTGGGCTTGATTGCCTTTGTTTTTGCATTTCCATGCAATTACTTAGTCATAAACTTAGTTATAAAACTTCCCTCAGCCCCTCAACAAAAGAAATGTTGCAGCAGGAACAGCTGCTGCTCTTTAGGGCAACGACAGCAGCACCTGTTCCCTTCTGCGCAGCAGTCGTGAATTGCTGGCCAGGCCCATGGTTCCTGCTCTTCTCCTGGTTATGTTAAAGAGAAAAAGAGTGCAGTAATTCCAGAGAAAAGACATGATCCCCCTCGCTTCGAAATACATTTGGCTAGCGTCTGCAGATAGTCGTTATAAAACCTTCAAAATTTCTATGTGGAAAGGGAACAAGAATGCAGGCAGATAGGCATACCCTATACAGTAGAACCTGTTCATATGCTCCCTGTTCGTACGATTTCCCAGTTACTACGCTCTCAATTGTTAACACCAAAAGCGCCCCATATTGTTATGGTGTTTATTATTTTATTTTATTTTTTTTTTCTGGTTACTATATTCCTGGATAATACGATTTCCCGAGAAGTACGTTCAAAATTTCAAAAACTTTATCCAACTACTACCGGATGATACGTTTTACAGGGAACAAAAAATGTGCTTACGTGCGTGTGGACCGAGGCTCAGCAGGCATGGCACAATAAGCAGGCGCCAAGCGCTGGTCGGGCCACCTTGGTCACCGTGATGGCTTTCCCACAGTGCTGGGCTTGCCGGAGTCACTCGGTAACGCAGCTGACTTTAGCCAACGTCGCTTGTATAACGGCGTCCTAATGTGTGAAACGCTAACCCTGGAAGAAATCATGCCGGAATCAGGCCATGAAGCAGCGTCGGTGCTGGATGAAGCCTCCAAGAAGATGGCAGTGATGATGAGGGGGAACAAGTGGCGTCTCCGGCAGCCACATATGCTGAGGCTTATTAGCCGCCTGAGCATATGTGGCCTGTGTCGCCTCTGTGGCTTGGAAGAGGTGCGGAGCTACTTTTTCGCAAAGGACAATCCCAGTGCAGACAAAAGTCTGCAATGTTTAGAAAAGGAGCTCTTGCTCCCAAAGGGCCGCAGCATGCGCCAGCAGACGTTGACAGACATGTACAAGTGAAAAAGACCATTAAATGCTCATGTTCATCTTCTGATCGCATTTTTTTTACTGCGGCGGATCATACGTTTTTCCAGATACTAGTATGTGTCTCCCTCGCTTTTTTTTTTTTTTTTTTTTTTTGTATGTATGTATCAACAAGGTTCTACTGTATACAGAAGCAATCACATTGTTCGCCTCGGACTAACAACAGACCCCTATAGTGACAATTGTTCTTCTATGGAAACAGTTGAACATAATTCATAATGTGCGACATATATGACACCAAGATCACACTTTCTTCAGGGCATTTAGTGCCTAGAACAAAGGCCAGCAACTGTAAAGGCTATTCTAGGACCATGAACTTGCCCCTCAAAGCAGCACCAGGCTCTGAGAAATTTGTTTTTCTGTTTGGAAGACATTGGCCGTGTTGTGAAAATTGTGAATTTCTGTACACGAGCTAAAAAATACCGTATTTACTCGCGTAATGATCGCACTTTTTTTTTCCAAAAATGATGCAAAGTTTACCTCGCGATCATTACGCAAGGTAAATTTTTCGGGAAAAAGTTTTAGTGCAGAAAATGCATGTTGCAGGTCGGAATGTTTACGATCAGTCTCATGAACATAATAAACATAACAGATTAAAAAATAATAAAAAATCCACTGACCACCGAATGACCACCGAGTGATGCAAAATGCAGTGTTTTTATTACGGAACGCGTCGTGAACGAGTTTGCTGTGAGGTGAGACCAGGTCGACCAATAAGTGGCTTCTGCTGTCAGCGTGTGGGACATCCAGACACGGCTGCCAACGCACCAAGCCATGCGCGTTTTGTTATGTTTTGTGTTAACATTAAGTGCATTTAGTGAGAGTTTCTTCTGCACCAATAATGAACTCATACACGCTTGCCGATATCGCTAATTTCATCATGTCCGCAGCAATAACGTAGCCATGTCCGCTTTGAAAGAGGAAGAAACTAACGTAAGCAGGATCATCTTCGTCTAGACTTGGCACACAACGGCATATGGCGGCGGCAAGTTCAGGGTGCGATCATTTCGCGGGAAATAAAAAAAAGTCATATTTTGATGACGAACTTTAGGGGTGCGATCATTACGCGAGTGCGATCATTATGCGAGTAAATACGGTAGTCCATCATCGGCTGACGAGTCCGTGCCATTTTTCTTTTTTCTCTCATGCCCAGCTTCTTCTAGGGCCATTTTTTCCCCTATATCCCCAATTCTCTGTACCTATGTGGGTGATTGTAAACACGGCAAAAAAAGCTCTCTGCTCTTTCAAAAAAGCGCCTTCTTTCTGCCTCTCTTGCCCTATTTTTCTCTGGCACAACACGAGTGGCTGTTTTCCTGCGAAGCTTTTGAGGCTACAAGCTGGCATCGTGCTTTTTGTTTCAGCTATAGAGAAGTGCAAGCTGGGATGTTTCACGTCATGCTGTAGGGGATCTGCGCTTGGACTTTGCATCGTGTGCTACCTGGAGACAACTGACCACCATTTTATATTTTGCCCTACAAATTTTAAGCATGCTGCTCACGAAGGGTTGTAATTGGCGTATTTTGTTTTTCAAGATGTCTTGCTTTAGGCATCCAGTAGCTTTTATCAGTATTTTTGTTGAAAGTGTGTTTGCTTTACGGCGTGTAGCTGGCGTTTGTACGTCGATGGTGTTGTGCGGTGCTGGTAGTAGTATTCTCTGTTGAGCAGCCGTGGCTGGTGCGTCCGTTTAGGGTTAGCAGGCATGTGTTGTTAGAGCATGGTTGTCATTTGTTGGTGGGCTCAAGGTTCGCTTCATTTATGAATTGTGATGTTATTGTTTCACTCACAAGTGTGTGGAAGCAGGGGCGTGGAAGCACTGATCTCACCTGTTTGTACAAGATGTAAATAGGCTTTTACACAGTGTTTGGACAACGTTTTATTTTATTGTGCAAGGGCTAGTTATTACGAGCTCTCTGCTGTAGCTTTGTACATTTCATGCTATCATAGTCACCGTTCTTGTTGATCACGCAGTTCCACGTCATGCGAGAAATCAGGCCAGAAGAGAATTTAACTGGTGTCGACTTAGATGTGGGATTATGACTATGAGATGTGCGAAGGGCAGCTTCCAGTTGAGCTTGTGCAGCGGCAGTGTGCTGGAAGCATTCAGTGGAGAAGGTCCTAGAACCCCGAGTTCATCACTGCCATGTTGTGCACGTCTTTTACACACCTGAAATGTAAAGAAAGGCACCTCATCTCACTCACCTGTACGGTACAGAACAAGCTTCTTACTTAAAGAGGATGCGGAACCCCTCAGTAGGTAGGGGTCAGTAAATTGTGCTTAACTCTGAAGCTTATGCTTAGTGAGGTTTTGAGGTTTCAGTGGGAGATAGCTGCTGTACGCTCACTGCTGTTCGCCTTAAATTTTTTAATGTAAAGCTGTTGCCTTGGCCTCACATTGATTGTGCTTGGAGACATTGATAGTAACTTGGTGACCATTCATACCTTTTATTGCCAGAATGGAGTGGCTGTCCCATAAAGTTTTTGGTACACAAGACAGGTCTACCAGTTCATTTACTTCCCAGGAAGACGTTTTAGCTACTTGCTCATGTATGGGAAAATTTTATTCTGTTAAAGGGACACTAAAGGGTAAAAACAGGTTTGCCTGTATTGATAGATTTCAGTGCTGAGAATCTAAATGCACCATTCTCGCGACTAGCAGTTGTTGGGAGAAAATGCCAGAAACATGAAAATGGTTGTCAAAGTCCCCTACACTTTTAGGTACTATGGTTTGTGATGTCACAAAAGTTGTGAACGGCAATAGCTCACTGGAGAAGCATCTATAAATATTTCCTGACATAAACAGTTCGTAGGTGCTTGAGCACATGAAATAAATATACATCAAAGCTTTACCTGAGCTCACCTTATTTAAAAAACACAGACTACAGCTTTTATACATTGGGAGAGCTCACCTTATTTAAAAACACTGACAACAGCTTTTATACATTGTGAGATAGGCTTGCTTCCATCACGCTTCAGAGTCGGCCACCATGTTTTCAGTTTCGCTTTGGAAAAGACATGCTCTACATTAAGCACAATTAGCAAAATCAATAATCTGTAATGGTGAACACCAGGGCTTCTGCAAGCAATAACCTCGGCAGGAAGCAGCAAAGGGAACAAGATGTTTAAGTGACTCAACTGAGCTTCTAATGGTCCGTTCTCCACGTGTGGATGCTGCTATCAGTAAAGCGTGCCCATGTGCAGTTCGAACCTTATCACCCTTGAAAGGTAAAGAGGTCAGTAAATTGTGCTTAACTCTGAAGCTTATGCTTAGTGAGGTTTTGTGCTTGTGCTTTTCAGTTCACAAGTTGCTGTTGATAATCCGTAAGCATCTCTTAGCTCTATGCTTGGGCCCGGGGGAGCCGGTCAGGACTACCCAATTGTAATGTTTGCAAGTCGTAATATGTGGCCGGCGGTTTATTCAAGGGGCGTACAAAAAGACATCTTCACTGTCAGCTTATTGATTTCGACTGCTCAAAGCGGGGAGCGTGGTCGCAATTGATTGCATTTCACTGACGCACTGTTTACCGGGCCGTGAAGACGCCAGCGCGGGAGCTCACTAGAACAGCGTTGGAGAAAGCCCGTGCCGTACCCGTTTTACGGTTCATCTCTCAGGTGTGTGGCCTTGGGCAGTGGTTGATGCGGCGGTGTTGCCATGGGCATCACTGATATGTCAAAAAGCATTTCTTATTCCACCGGGAAGAGATCATAAAAGGGCAAGCCTGCCATCTCGACTAGAGAAACGTTTTCAGCGTCGGCCATCGCTTGCAGATGTAAAAGCTACCGTTCCCAGCCAGCGTGAGGGCGTCTGGACTGTACCGGTGCCTCGCTCGTACCTTGTGACGCAATGGTTATGTTATGGGAAAAAATGA